>NW_011500110.1:36589-36683 GCF_000495115.2 Populus euphratica | reverse complement strand
AAAACTGTTGTTGCATTTCATCCCAAGCACAGATAGATCCAGGTCTCAAATTTTATAGCCATGTTTTAGCTTTATCTTTTAATGAAAAAGAAAA
>NW_011500110.1:0-34187 GCF_000495115.2 Populus euphratica | reverse complement strand
AAAGTTGTAGGCCTATGTCTTACCTTTCCATCCATATAAAGTAGACCTAAATCTGAGATCTACAGCTTCAGATATGACCCAATTACCGAACAGTGTTTCGATTTGAGCTGCAGCAACATTTCTTTTCTAAGTTTAGTCATCTCTTTGCATTTTCAATTTCAGTTCTTAAACTCATCAATCAATCCTTTTATTTATGTGATAGGTCTGTATTTAAAATGAACATTTACTACAAACTAACTACAAACTAAAGGTATCTTATATTATTAGATATGTTATTATAAAACATACTTTAGTTAAGGAGTTATTGATACTTCAAGTGCAAAATAATGATATAAAACCTTGAGAAAAATATACTTTTAAGTATTAATCATACCTCCCAACTAGCTTATTACTAGTCCCTAGTAATCAAAGCGTTAAAATAGAAAAATAATTTGCAACTTTCGCAGAGCAAGACATTTATCATTCAACTTCCATTAATCTATCCAGATAAACAAACTCTCATTAAATTTGTATATTTGCTTAATACCTCTTTACCAAGATATTAATAAACTTTTATTATTCTATTATAATGTTTAAGTTTGACTTCATTGGGTTGGAATTATTATCTCTCTTTTCTTCTTCTTCTTCTTTTTTTTTACTTTTTTTTAATATATATACAGATAACACAATTTTTGACTCATGACTTCTAAACCAGTTGGTCTTAGGGCATTAGGTGTTTAGATACCCTTATGAATTTAGTAACTCGAGTTGCAGATACTAATACATGGATAGTGCAATGTTTAATTTCCTTAGCTTTTCTCCTTAAACCATTTAACAAGTATTGAGCCAATAGCCCTAAGTCAATTGACTTTAGGGTATTAGGTGTTAAAACACTCATTTATTTATTTATATTTATTATTATTTTTTTTACAAATTATATATGATCTCTTTCTCTTAATAGTTACCTTTAACAAAATAATATAAATAATATAATAATTAAACATGTAACCCACAATCATATGTTAAAATGAGTGTGTGAAAATAAAGGTTTATGAATACTTGTTTAATAAATATATGAGCAGAATCAATTGATAATAATGCAAGAGTTTGTAAGCCTGAATATTTCAAGAGAAGTATGTGATAGACCTTATTATGAATATTGCAAATAACTATTGGAAAATATTTATTAAGATGCGTCTCAAAAGTTAAAAAAATTCTCCCTTACTCTGAGTTTGTAAACCTTGGCTTGGAGGTCATGATCTTCTTTAAGGTTATACATATCTCCACTAGATGTATGAGGTTGAGTATTACCCGATGCCTCAAGAGTACCTGTGGTGTCCCAATTTTGAGCGATTTTTGCTAACAAGTCTAAGTACTTCATTGCTTCATCATGGTCTTTATCTTTAAAAGTTTCATTGCACATCAATTCCACCATTTGCCTATCTTTAGGAGTTAACCCTTCATAAAAATATGAAATTAATTTTCATGTTTCAAAACCATAATGAGGGCAAGTATTAAGCAAGTTTCGATATCTATCCCAACATTAGTAAAATATTTCTCTTGGTTTTTTAGTAAAAATGTTGATTTGTCTTTTAAAAGAGTTTGTTTTGTGAGATGAAAAAAACTTCTTTAAAAATTATTGTTGCATTTCATCCCAAGCATGAATGAATCCTTGTCTCAAATTTTATAGTCACATTTTAGCTTTATCTTTTAATAAAAAAGAAAAAAGCTTTAATCTGATTTTATTCATACTATAATTTGAGTTATTATAGGTGTTATAGACCTCCTCAAATTCCCTTAAATGCAAATATGGATTTTCTAAATCTAAGCCATGAAAAGAAGGTAAAAGTTGAATAATGTCTGGCTTAAAATTAAAATGAGATGCATTAGAGGGGAAACTATACATGATAGTGCACATGTTCTTGTAGGATTCATGTGTTCTCCAAGTGTTCTAACATGGTTATTTTTATTATAAAGTGATTGGTTATCTTTTTCAGTCATATTTTCTGAAAATAATGAGGATACCCTATAAAGTCTACCACTTAATGTACGTGACCAAACTCTCATGCATGTATAGGAAGAGAATAAAAGGAAACAAAACAAAACAAATAAAGTTAGATATAAGAAAAATGAAACGAGAAAATAAAATAAAAATTATAATTTATACAAGAATTTACCTCCCCGACAATGATGCAAAAAACTTGACACAATTAAAGAGTTTGATGTCTTCTCTTAAATGCAAGAGTGTCGAAGTAATAAATAACCCAGCAAGACCGGGGTCGAACCATAGGGAGTTTAACTATAACAAAAACAACAACAATAAGTTAAAGAGGACTTTGAGATTGTAAGATTAATGTAAGGATTGAACGATGATAAAAATAAATGTCAAGGTTAGAGGATCCACTAATGGTATTTCAAACAAGTATAATATAAACTCCTTTATTACTTAAATGGAAATCACACATAAAGGAGGTTCCAATCGGATTATAAATTGTTAACATGATTACATTAGTTATCTTATTCGAATAATGCTAATACTTGTAAATGTTATTAGGTATGCATGATTATAACTTATGTTAACAACAAATCAAGTTCCTTTTATAGCACAGGTGTAGGTTATACCATACGATTGGGCTATGAAAGTGTCAAGTATTTGTTATGCCAATGGTTATACAACACAAATCTAGATTCACCATTAAACAAGCAAAGTATTAAGAGTGAAGAATATAACAAATACAAAACATGTTAGTATGAACTATTAATGTCCATATTGAGTTTATACTGTACTTATTCTTACACCATTAGTGTAACCTTTTCACCTTAACATAATAAACTTAAATAAACATAATAAAAGAGGGAAACATAAATAAACAAGATAAGAATATAAATAAAATATAAGTTAACTAAGTAAAGGAAAGGAAATGACAAGAGATTAATGAAAATATAACTTAAGCATTACAAAAATATAAAGAAAGAGAGTAATAACATGATCTTAATTTGAGAACCAAGATGCCTAATGCATGACAAATGCCTCCATTTATAGGCCAAAATTTAGAACTATTGATTTATTGACTAATTATTGAGTAGGTGGTCATATTTTGACTTGGTGACAATCCTTATCTTCTTGTCTGAGCAAAACATTATTGCTAATATCAGAATTTGAATATATTATCCTCATCAAAGTTCTAGGAATTATCTTAGTTGAAAATGACCTTTTTCTTGGACTCCCATGAAAGTTTTAAGTCTATATCTTAGCTTTCCATCCATATAAAGCATACCCAAATCTAAGTTCTACAGCTCTAGATATGACCCAATGACTGAATAGTATTCCAGTTTGGACTGAACTAGCATATCTTTTCTAAGCTTAGCTCTCTTTTTGTCTTTTCACTTTCAATAGTTAATCACATCAATCAATCCTTTGAATTGTGAGATATGCCTACATTTAAAATAAGCATTTACCATAAATTAAATCTATCTTATATTATCAGACTTGTTATTATAAAACATGCTTAAGTTAGGGAATTTAATGATATTTTAAGTGCAATATGATGATATAAAACCTTGATAAAAATGCATTTTTAAGCACTAATCAAGGTTCATAACCTTGATAAAAATGCACTTTTAAGCACTAATCAATGTTCCTACACACACCAGGTTTTCAAGCCATTAATGAGCATATTTGTAGTGGTCTACTATAATAATATCCTAATTTATAACCCATTTATAGAGTTGTACTTGGTGTAATTACAAGTTATCTTGATACATCGAGGTGTATGCATTTATTTGTAAATTGTAAAAAATGCATGTTCTCTACTAATACTATTTTTGGAGTAATTATGAGTTATCTTGATACATTGACGATGAGTACTTAAAAGTGCATTTTTATCAAGGTTTTACATCATTATTTTGCACTTAAAATATCAATAACTCCTTAACTAAAGCATGTTTTATAATAACAAGTTTGATACCATAAGATACCTTTAATTTATGATAAATATTCATCCTAAATACAGGCCTATCACATAAATGAAAGGATTAATTGATGAGTTGAAGTATTGAAATTGAAATAACAAAAAGAGGGCCAAACTTCGAAAAAAAATATTGGTGTTGTCCAAACTGCAACACTGTTAGGTAACTGGGTCATATTTGGAGTTGTAAATTTTGAATTTAGATCTGTTTTATATGGATGGAAAGCTAAGAAATAGGCATAAAACTTTCATGCGAAAAGCAAAACTCAATTCTGTTGTTTGGAAGTACAAATCTTAGCAACAACGTAGAAGTATAAATCTGTCTTGCAGCCCAGATAGGTTCAGTCATGCCAGACGACCTATTTGATTAAAATGGATATAACTTTTGATATGATAGTTGGACCAAGCTAAAATTTTTCTAAATGATTTTATAAGCCTAATTCTATAATAAGTCAACTCGCTATAATCAGTTGAGGTTGGAAAGACCTTTAAATTAGGCTAAATGATGTTATTTTTATCAGTTTTAATATTTTCTTGTTTGATTTTGGATTTTCAGCCTTAATTTTGGAATTTATTTTTATTTATCCTACTTTTTAGGAATTATATTTTTTCTTCATTTTAAAGGATGATCTCAAACCAATATAAAACGTTGTAATCTTTTTCTTTTTTTAAAAGAGAATATTATAAAGAAAAAAAGTCAATACTAAAATACAATTACATTTCTTGTTATTGAGATATTTTTAAAAGATTTTTGTTTTCCTTGTGTTTTTCTTTTTATCTATTTAGATTTGATTGTGTCGACATAGTTGGCTTGATATTAACATTGAAATGTTGCAATTTGGTGCTCCATTTACCATGACAACTCAAAATTTAATAAGGCTTGATGGAACTTAATTATAAAGTATAATGGCAATTATGAAATTAGAAAGAATACAATTACTTTATTCCAAGATGATATACTAGAATGTAGTATGTTTATCAACTAATAGTTATTTTAGTTGAGAAAAAATTATACTGTTTAGCGATTGACTTGGTCAACTTAGTAGATATAAAAATGACTCTAATAATTAGTAAAAATATAGTTTAACTAAAACAAATTAAGATAATTCTTTTTTTAAATATTAAGATGATGACTTATTGAATTGATGTAGATCAATTTGAGTTACTCTGCTAAATTTATAACCATGATCATAAGAACATGATAACCTCTTAAAAATTAAAATGATATAAATTATGAAGTACAATTCCTAATTAACCAAGTATTGAATAATAGAATAATAAAAATTAAAAAAATAATTCAAGTCAACTTAGATTAACCTACCAAACTTGCAACTCAGGTTATAAGATCGGGATAATCCTATAAAAATAAATTATGACACACAATTCCTATTTAACTCTATGTTGAAGGATGAGATTTTAAAAAAAAATCAATTAAAAAAGAACATAAAAAAGACTTGAGTCATGAGACTAGAATAAACTCATATAAAGCAAATAAAAAAAAATTATAAAGTACAATTACGAATTAGTCCAATATTGAAGGATAATATATATATATATATATATATAAAAGAAATGATTAAATGCAATTATATAAGTGAACCCAAGTTAACGCGTCGAACTTGTAACTCGGATCATAAGACTAGGATAACATCATAGGAAACAAGCCAAAATAAATCATAAAACCTAATTTTCATTAATAAAATGTTTAATAATGAAAATTTTTCTTTAAGTCAATAAAAAATAGAAAAAAATCAATCAATCAATTTAACTCGTTAAACTTGTAACTCGAATCATAAAACTGAAATAATATTATAAAAAATAAATCAAAATAAATCAAAATAAATCAACAAAATATTAAGAATGAAATCAGTTTTTTTAAAAAAATTATATAGATTAAAAAATAAAGAAAAAAATTAAATAATATTAAAATAAATAATGCTTTGTAGGGGTGCATAAAAGTGTTCTGTAAATTCTCTTTTCGAAATCCAACGAGCTAATGTATTTACAGGGTACTAAAATCTAGATTAACATGGACACTGACACGAGGGGAATCTTGCTGTCCATTCTCCCATGACAATTCAGAATCAATGCAGTTTGATTAAAATTAATTAAAAGCCAAAATCACAACTATCAAATTATAAGAACTAAATTAGAAACATTTAAAGTTGGAGGAGTAAAGTGTTGTTTAGCTTTAAAAATAGTATTTGAAGATTCGAGCACCCCTCTCTCCCGAGCTCAGAATCTGATGTATGGATATATGATAACTGGGATGAGAAGCAAAAGGGTGGAGTTCCACCGCCATAATATAAAGCATTATACATTTTAAGTAAATGCTACATGTATTTTTGGTTGGAGGCTGAATCCATTCTACCAAAACGGGATGCAGATTTGCTGTGTGAGGAGTACTTGAAAGTTTGGTAATAGTTGTTTTTTAAAGTATTTTTTATCAGAAAATATATTATAATAATATTTATTTTTTAATTTTAAAAAATTATTTTTAATATAAGTACATTAAAATAATTTGAAAATAAAAAAAAATTATTATTATTTTTTAAAGTAATTTTGCAAACGTAAAAAACAAAGCTTTATAAATGATGAAAGGGCAGCGAGAACCACTATCATTGACAACATGATTCAATAATGGCTCATTCATTGTGATGGTCCCACCTTCACAATCAACCCTCCAATGATCAAAATAGCAGTGGGCTTGCCTTGACACGAGTTGGAACGACACCGTTAAAACGCATTATTAGGTTAGAAATAATTCAAGCTCCCTGCAATATTAAAAACCACAGCTAAATTGGGTAAACAAGTGGTTGAAATGTTATTGCAAAGAATACACTGAGTACGTCCGGAGTCACTTCTATACCTTTGAAACGCCCCTCGTAAAGTGCTTTTGCAGCCATTTTCTTCACTTATCCACCATTAAATTACTGATTAGTTGCTCTAAACAACATGGGATTCCTGTTTGCATAATGATGAGAAGCCCATTAGACGTATAAAATACAATATCTTTTTTGCAAGAAAGTTTAGGGTTTTGTAGGGTTAAAGGAAGGATTATACTTAAAGTGAGCTCCAGAAAATTAAGTGGCATTTCTTTTCATTTCTTTTTTTGGTGCCTCCATTGCATTATGGATTAATAATTGTAGCTTTAGCTTGCTCTCTTTTGAGTTCATGTATATCCTCTCATTCCCTTGGAACGCGTGTTTGGAATTGTGACAAATATTATTTTTTAAAATATTTTTATTTAAAAATAAATTAAAATAATATTTTATTTTTTATTTTTTAAAATTTATTTTTAATATTAGTGTATGAAAAAATAATTTAAAATAAAAAATAAAATGCACGGTACCTTAAGATAAATAAAGCACAACATCAATGGAAGGAAGTGGATGGCTATGATGACAATACGAAGGATTGGTCTAGAAATGCACGGTCATGGATCTACCATAAAGCCTAATGTTGGAGAGGCAGCCACGTGGCAAAGTAGTTGGTTTAATTCATCCCAGCCAACCTTATCAAGCTGGCCTAATGGCAAATCACTATCAATTTGCGTCCGTTTCAATTCTCTCACCAGAGGGAACTAACCTTTATCGACCCACTTCAATTCTCTCAGCAGAGGGAGCTAACCTTTATCGATGGTTGAGGTTAAATGACAGTATACTTGTAGTTATTGTTTAAAATATTTTTATTTAAAAATATATTAAAATAATATATTTTTATTTTTAATTTTTTTTATATTAATACTTTAAAATAATTTAAAAATATAAAAAAATATTTTTTAAAAAACACTTTTAAAAACACTAGCATGAAAAGAAAACACCCTTTCACACTTCAAGAAGGAGGAGAAGGAGGAGGATTGGAATATTCTATAAAAAATATTTTTTTTTTATTTATCATGAATTTTTGTATTAGATTTCATATGTTTCTAAGTGTATATCTATAAATATGTGGTAATTCTAGCACAATACAAAAATAATAATTTTGTATTAGATTTCATATGTTTCTAAGTGTATATCTAAATGTGATAATTCTAGCACAATATAAAAAAAAATATAAAACAAAAAACATTTCTCAAACTATAATTAAAAAAAAATAAATTAAAAAAATATGACTTTATATATAATTAGAAAGTCTACAAACCTCCTCATTAAAATTAGATTTTAATAAGTTTAAGATTCCATGTTGATTCATTAATTTTTTTTGTAGAAATAAGCTAATTTGTTTTAATTTTTAATAGGATGTTTGAAATTGAGTTTTAACTTATTTTTTTAATATTTAAAAATAAATTTGTTTTAAATTAATTTATTTTTAGCATTTTGAATTGTTTTGATGTATTGATATCAAAAATAGATTTTAAAAATAAAAAATATTATTTTAATATATTTTTAATAAAAATTAACCAATACAAAACTATCAAACAGTAACACCTCGAATTGGGCCGAAATTGCATTATGAAGAGTTCACTATCACCCGCGACAGTGACAATAGCAATTAAAACTAATGAGAAATTTGTCATTTCAGTCAAAATCATTACCCTTTCAAGAACATAAAAAACTTGAACACTTATAGATGAAAGTATATATTGTTCTTCACGAGAAACATATTAACAGAAATTTGTATGACATCTTCTATGACAAGAGTGCAGACGACACAAACAAAAGAAATGATTAAAGAGAGTCCGTTAATTATTAAAACAGTAAGCAATAAAAATCTTATTTTCATGGCTCCACTCTACCGCCTATAAATACATCTTCTTCCCTCTCCCGCACCGCGCACAAACCTCTCCCTCTCCGTCTCTCTCTCTGGGCACAAAAATGGAACAAAGTCCACCATTGATAGCCAAGAAAGCATGCAACATGTTCCGTTTAATTTTCTTGATGATACAAAAGGGTATGTTAAAGAGCAAGGTCATGCTTGATCTCCGTTTCTTGATGAGACGAGGCAAGATCCTAGGGAAGGCCTTGAACGAGATCATAGTCCAACAACACAACACTCTAAGTTGTATTTCACATGATGTTCACATGTCGTTCATATCTCCCAGAGAGTACGAGTTCAGCTGCAGCAGCAGCCCTGCTTATAAATTCTACAACTACAAGCAGCCTTATTACCAAGCAAGGAGGCGAAGTCTCCACGCTCATTACAAGCACACGCGATTTCAGGCGCCTTCACATGGTGTTGATGATGTGGTATCAAGTAACGGCGGCGGCGATGTGGCAGTTGAGGCATCGCCTTCGGTGGGTTCAACTAGGTGGTTTGGGACGTGGAGCCCATTGGTTAGACAAGTGAGAATAACCGACTCGAGCTAGGTGGTTTGGGACGTGGAGCCCGTTGGTGAGACAAGTGAGAATAACCGACTCGCCGTTCACCATGAGGGATGCTGACGAGGATTGTCACGTGGACACAGAAGCCGAGAAGTTCATCGAGATGTTTTACAGGGAGTTGAGGTTGCAGAAGCGGAGGGCTGCTCATGATCAAGCAGCAGTTTAGTATGGATGACATGGCACATGTGGGGCCACTTGTCAGTGATGTCTAGTTCTGGGCTTATTTCAGGTGTTAGGGTGATCAATGCCATGAATTCTCTGTTGATTACAAAGAGAAGTCATGAAAGACGCAGCCTCATTAGCTGATTGTATATGTGGGATGAGCTTTTGGCCCCCCTTTTATTTTCTGCCCCTTTTCTTGCTTGTTTGTGCTTTGCATAATGTGTAGCCTTTCTTCATGTGTATATTCATTCTCCAAGTAGCTTTCTTAACTCTCCGATCACTGTATTATGGGTTATGTTGTTAAGTTTATCTATTAACGAAATTTACATTGCTAGGCATTTTAGGTCTTACTAGTTTTTTTCCCGTGCTACTTTTTGTTTTTCTAACATTAAAAAAATTATAAAAATGTTTAAAAGTAAAATACTCAATATGTACAAAGGTTGTAAATTCTATTCTGTTTCGGTCGGAATGGCCAAAACATCTCGTACCAATTTAAAAAACAAAAAAAATAAAACAATTTTCACTTCACTTAAAATCTCAGTATATTCTAGATTTTACAATCAAATTTCAGTCGGAACATTCCAGTCACATTGTATGTGTTCTGTTTCAAGTTTAAAGCCATTGAATCAAAATTGAACCTAGTTCAATTTCATTAACTACACTCACATATAAAAGTTCTTTTTCTTTGAAGTCAAAACTAAAAACCAATCCCTAATTTCTCTTCCTCACAGTCTCAAGTTCCCAACCAAAACAATTACAATTGACATCTTGTCTTTCACAACCTCCTCCTCTAATCTTCCTTTTTCTCTCTTGTTATCTTGCTCACTAAAGCGATTCGATCGACAAAAAAGAGAAAGAGACCCCCTGAAACCTGGCAAAGTAATTATCAATGAATTCTGGAGAGTTCTCAACCTCCCCGTAAAAATTATAGCACACAGAAGACTTATACTTAACTTCCCAACCATCCCAATAGAGATCTACCACTTAAATAGATTCTGAGACATCTAATCTCGCTTTGTGTCCATTCGCTCCCCTAGTGAATAATTGTCTCTTTTCTCTAAGTTGCAATCTTTTTTCTCTCTTCAAGTTCAAATTGAAAATGGAAAAAAGCATAAGCCTAGTTCTATTACATTGTTGGAACGTTAATACCTTTCTCATAAATTTTATATTGAAAATGGAAAAAAGCATAAGCCTAGTTCTATTACATTGTTGGAATGTTAATACCTTTCTCATAAATTTTATATTTAATTTGGTCTTTTTTTGTATCTAATTTAATATTCTTTTTGTTTGTATAATCTTACTATTGGGTTTGTAACTTTGTATTGTATTTATTGCTTCACCAGGCTTGGCTAGCTAGTTTGAAGCTTTATCTAAATGTTACTTTGATGTTGATTTGTACACAAGCCTACATAAATCAAGTCAAGGCTCTTTAAGTAAATGAAATTGATTCTTCGTTCAACAAAAACAGAGTTAATGATATGGACAAAGCATTTCCAGAACCAGCTGACAGTCCTACAGCAGTCCAGAATCTAGATAAGAATATTACATTTAAAGAAATAAATTATACTGAATACGTCAAGATTAGAATTCAAGAAACAAAGAACAAAATAATCAAATTAATTGTTATTTAGGAATATTTAATCTTGACTATTTAGGAATATTTTAAAATTTAAAATTATATTTGCTTGACATTGTGTTTGTAATGCATAATTTATAATTAATTTATCTTGAATTTGACACACATATACACACATGAACAGTACAACCCTGAAACGGCACGCCGAAATGCTCTGAAATCAAAACATTCCATTCTAATTAAAAAAACAAAACACCTATTGAAATGAAATTGAAAACTATGATATATATCGAACCAAACACTTTAAAAATACTTAATTGGTGTTAGCAACTTATATCATTGTGAATCCTTATACAAACATTCTTTGAATCCTGAAACATGTCTAAGAAAATATTAAATGCTAACCAAGTTTTCAGTACATCGCATGTTGTATACATCATTATCCATAAATACATGATGCCTACATGAGTTTATTGGAATAGATTTAGGGTTTGTCTTGTCTTTAGGTAAGTGATTAGTACTTAAAAGTGTATTTTCATCAAGGTTATATTAGCATTGTAAATCCTTATATTAGCATTTTGCACTTAAAGTATCAATAACTCCTTAACTAAAATATTTTTTATAATAACAAGTCTGATACTATAAGATACGTTTAATTTATGGTAAAAGTTCATCTTAAATATAGGCGTATCATATAAATCAAAGGATTGATTGATGAGTTCAACTACTAAAATTGAGAAGACAAAGAGAGGGCGAAGATTAGAAAAGAGATAATGGTTTCATCCAAACTGTAACACTATTCAATCATTAGGTCATATCTGGAGCTGTAGATCTTGGATTTCAATTTGGTTTATATGGCTAAAAAGCTAAGATATAGGCTTAAAACATTTATGTAGAAGGCAAGACTCATCAAGATCATGTTCTTGCTCTTTCTCTTTATATTTTTGTAATGTTTAAGTTTTGCTTTCATTAATCTCTTGTTTATACTTTTCATTTGATTTCCTTTACTTAATTAACTTATATCTTATTTGTGTTCTTATCTTGTTTATTTATGTTTCTCTTTTTTCATTATGTTTAATTAAGTTTATTATGTCAATGTGAAAAGTTTATACTAACAGTATAAGAATAAGTATAGTATAAACTCAAAATGAACTTTAATGTTTGATACTAATATGTTTTGTATTTGTTATCTTGTTCACTCTTAATACTTTGCTTATTAAATGGTTAATCTAGATTTATATTATATAACACTTGGTACAATAAATACTTTGCAATTTTTATAGCTCAACCATATAGTATAACCTATACTTGTGCTATGAAAAGAACTTGATTTGTTGTTAACATAAGTTACAATCATGAATACCTGACTATATTTACAAGTATTCACATTATTAAAATAAGATAACTAATATAATCATATTAATAATTTATAATCCGATTGGAACATCCTTTATATGTGGTTTCTAGTTGAGTACTAAAAAGAGTTCACATTATACTTGTTTGAAATATCATTAGTAGATTCTTTAACCTTGACATTTGTTTTTATCATTATTTAATCCTCACATTAATCTTACATCTCAAAGTCCTCATCATTATTATTATTATTTATAATTTATACAGTTAACCTCCCTGTGGTTTAACCTAGTCTTGTTGGGTTATTGATTACTTTGACACTCTTACACTTGGGAGAAGACATCAATTTTTTGGTTGTGTTAAGTTTTTGACACCGTTTTCACAGAGTTAATTCTCATATAAATTATATAATTTATTTTATTTTTATTTTTTACTTTTCTTGTTTCTAACTTTATTTCTTTTGTTTAGTTTTTTTTTTCATTTATTTTCTTCTTCCTTTTATTCTCTTATTACACGTGCATAAGAGTTTGGTCATGTACATTAAGTGGTAGTCTATGTAGGGTATCCTCATTATTTTCAGAAAATATGGTCGAAGAAGATAACTAGTCGCTTCATAATGAGAATAATAAGAATAACCGTGTTAGAATACTTAGAAACCACATGAATCTCACAAGAACAAGTGCACCCTTATGCATAGTTTTTCCCTATGATGTATCTCATTTTAATCTTAAGCCAGACATTATTCAACTTTTACCTTCTTTTCATGGCTTAGATTTAGAAAATCCATATTTGCATTTAAAGGAATTTGAGGAGGTCTGTAACACCTATAATTACTCAAATTATAGTATGAACACCATTGGATTAAAGCTTTTTTCTTTTTCATTAAAAGATAAAGCTAAAACATGGCTATAAAATTTGAGATCATGATCCATTCGTACTTAGGATGAAATGCAATAATAATTTTTAAAGAAGTTTTTTCCATCTCACATAACAAACTCTTTCAAAAGACAAATCACCATTTTCACTTAAAAACTAGGAGAAATATTTTACCAATGTTGGGATAAGTATCGAGACTTGCTTAATACTTGTTTAATACTTGCCCTCATCATTGTTTTGAAACATGGAGATCAGTTATATATTTTTATGAAGGGTTAACATCTAAAGATAGATAAGTGGTGGAATTGATGTGCAATTGAACTTTTGAAGATAAAGACCTTAATGAAGCAATGAAGTATTTAGACTTATTAGCTGAAAATGTTCAAAATTAGGACACTACGTGTACTTATAAGGCACCAGATAAAACTCAACTTCATACATCTAGTAGAGGTATGTACAACTTTAGGGAAAATCGTGTCCTCCAAGCTAAATTTACATATTTAGCTAGAAAAGTCAAAGAATCAGAATTCAAAAAGAGTGGTCAATTAAAATCTATTCAAAACATTTTTTGTCATATCTATGAAACCAATGAACACTCAATCGATAACTATCCAACTTTGTCTTTTTTTAGAAAATATCTCCATAAAGAAGCTCATATTTTTAACAATTTCCAAAGACCCAATCATAACCTATACTCATAAACATACAACCCTGGTTGGAGAAATCACCCAAATTTTAGTTGTAAGAGTGATAATAATAATGCACAAACTTTACAGCTATCATTTCAAGCACACCATAATTTCTAAAATTCTCATCGATATGCACCTCTTTATGCTCCCCCTTTAGAAGAAATCTTGAGGAAACATTATATGCATTTATTAAAAAAAACAATCAACACTCAAAATGCTCACACCATAGCAGATCAAAAAGATGCTCTTGTAAAATTCACATCTACTCTCAGTTATCAAGAGAAAGTTAAGTTTTCATCTCAAACTCAACAGAATCCCAAGGGGCAATATAATGCAAATGCAAGTAGTTCTGCAAACCAACATATAGATCAAGTCAAATCAGTCATTACTCTTCGTAAATGGTAAGGTTATTAAAAAACCTACTCTTGAACCTTGTATGAAAGAGGATGAGTCAATCTCTAAAGGTAAGGAAAGTGTTAAATCTAAATATTGCAAAGAAAAGACTAATTCTCTGTTAGCACTTCCATTTCCTCATGACATGACCATCTAAAGGTAAGGAAAGTGTTAAATCTAAATATTGCAAAGAAAAGACTAATTCTCTGTTAGCACTTCCATTTCCTCATGACATGACCAAACAAAGAAAAGTCAATCATAACTCTAAAATCTTTAAAACTTTCAAACATGTAAGGATCAATTTACCCTTGTTGGATGTTGTTAAATATGTACCTTCTTATGTTAATTTTTTAAAAGATTTGTGCATTGTGAAGAGAATACTAAATGTGAAAAAACAAAGTCTTTTTAGCCAAACAAGTAAATGTCATTCTTTAAAACAATAATGCTTTAAAATATAAAGACCCTATTTGTCCTATAATTTCTTGTTTTATTGGAGAACATAAGATTGAAAAAGCTTTACTTGATCTTGGAGCTAGTGTTAATTTATTTTCATATTCAGTTTTTTAAAGTCTCAATTTCGATGAGTTAAAACCAACTTCTGTAACTCTCTTACTTGCTAATAGATCTGTAAAAGTGCCTAGAGGAATAATTAAAGATGTGTTAGTACAAGGTGATAAATTCATTTATCCTGTGAATTTTATTGTCTTGTACACATAACTTGCTGAAGCATGTAATTCATTTCCTATATTTTAGATCGTCCATTTCTTGCAACTTCTAATGCATCAATATCCAACATTACACCAATCAATGATTACTTTCCTAACGAGTCCTTACTTTATCTAAGTTCAATGTCTTAGTTTGCTAAAAATATTAATTTTCTTGCTTTAGGATTTTTGCAATTTATTAGGATGACCCTTACTTATTCAAATATTATCCTAATCAAATATTTCAATGATGCATTCCCTATAATGAGGTAAGTAGTGTCATTAAATTTTGTCATTCCAATGCATATAGGAGCCATTTCTCATAAAAAAGATGACTGCAAAAATCTTACAATGTGGATTTTATTGGCCCACCAAGTTTAAAAACACATATATATTTTGCAAAGCTTGTGAAAAGTATCATAAATCAGGATTTATTTCAAAATATAAGGAATCATTAGATCATTTTTTATTGTCTTTTGAGACGTATCCTAGTGGAGATGTGCATTGTACATTTCATGACTTATGATCCCATTTTCATAAAGAACATGCTCAACATAATCTTGAAAATATAACTATAAAAGACCTTGTTTACCAATTTTTAAGAAAATTGCTCTGGAAGCCTATCCTTAACACATAGAGGGCGTTTAAGCATTTTTTGAACGTAAAACCAACAGAAAATATGAGTCATAATCACAATTATGTTTTGACTCTTAACTGTAAAAATTTATGTATTTTGGTTTTATTAATAACATAATATTTTTTTGTTTTATTATCTCTTATATTTGTTTAAGTGTGTTTCAAACTTGTTAGTGTTCGGTGTTTCAGGTGATGTCTTTTATACTATATCTTTCTACTTGAGAATATTAAGGACAATGTCTCGTTTTGGTTAGGGGGAGAGGGTAGTAATTGATATATTAAAAAAAAATAATAACTAACTGTGTTTTTTTATTTCATAAACCATTTGACAAAACTGTTATTAGGATGGTATAGTAAAGAGGAACTTTATTGACTCTTGAGACGCATCTTGGTAAATATTTTTCAATGGTTATTTGCAATATCTATAACAAGGTTTATCATACACTTCTCATGAAATATTTAGATTTACAAACTTATTATTATTACTTGATTCTGCTCATATACTCATTTAACAAGTATTCTTAAACCTTCATTTTCACACACACACTTTAACATATGGTTGTAAGTTGGAGATTGGATTCTTATATTATTTATATTCTTTTGTTAAAGGTAATAATTAAGGAAAAGAGATAATATATAATTTATAAAAAAAGAAAAGAAAAAAATGATAATAAATTAAATTAATTAAATAAAAAAATATAGATAAGTTTGGTTTTGTAGCCTCTCTAACCTAAGCAATTAAGCCCAAATAGGTGTTTTAACACCTAATACCCTAAAGTCAACTAACTTAGGAGCTATTGGCCCCATGCTTGTTACATGGGTTAAGGAGAAAAACATCACATTATCTGCATATTAGTATATGCAACCTGAGTTACGAAGCATGTAGGGGTGTCTCAATACCTAATGCCTAAGACCAACTAGTTTGGGAGTCATTAGCTGAAAGCTCATTACATGGGTTAAAAATGCATTATGTTATATATATTAAAAAAGAAAAAAAAGAGATAATGGTCCCAACCTAAGAAAGTTAACCTTTAACATTAGATCATAATATCTTTTTCTTCCAATAAAAGCCCCATCATCTATGTTTTCATCCATTGAGCACATAAGAAGAAGATTTATTAATATCTTATTTAAGAAGTATAAAGCATATATATAAATTTAATAAGAGTTTATTTACATGGATAAATTAATGGAAGTTGAATGATGAATGCCTTACTTTGTGAAACTTGCAAATAAACTTGCAAGTTATTATTTTTATTTTAATGCTTGGATTACTAGAGTCTAGTAATAAGCTGGTTCATTGATAACGTCAAAATTGGAGCCAGTTGCAAACATGAAAGTTGTAGGCAATTGTCTCAGCTTTCTTGTGTAAAAACTTCAGCTCATTTGGACTTCTAGAACTCCAGATATGGCCAAAATACCGAACAGTGCTCGGGCTGGAAGACAGATTCGGGCTTCTTTGTTGTTGCTACAATTTGGACTTGATAATGGCCTTTTTAGATCTTGGGCTCCATATGAAAGTTGTAGGCCTATGTCTTACCTTTCCATCCATATAAATTGGACCTAAATCTGAGATATATAGCTCCAGATATGACCCATTTACCGAACAGTGTTCCGGTTTGGATTGCACCGACATCTCTTTTCTAAGTTTGGCCATCTCTTTATCCTTGCAATTTAAGTTCTTCAAGTCATCAATCAATCCTTTCATTTATGTGATAGGCCTGCATTTAAAATGAACATTTACCATAAATTAAAGGTATCTTATGTTATTAGATATATTATTATAAAACATGTTTTAGTTAAGGAGTTATTGATACTTCAAGTGCAAAATGATGATATAAAACCATGATAAAAATGCACTTTTAAGTACTAATCATTATCTCATAAGAAAAATAGCTTATAATGCTTTTAAATACAAGAAAAACATAATAATTGATAAAATCCTAATCTAAATTAGAAAAATAACCAAAAAGATTGGGAAAATTGAAAAAAATCTAAAACAATAGCTTCTGAGTCTAATTTGGGAGTAAAAAACAATTAACAACTGCCATATACAATTGTTTTTAGAATGATTTGATAAATTTTCAACCCAGTCTAATAGTTAAATCAAAAGTTATTCTTATTTTTATTAGACTGCATGTTGAACTCTTATAGAATTTATCAAAACCTAAAAAATCTTAATAAGAAACTATTACAATAAATATAATTATACCAAGAAAAATTAATAAAGTGTCCCACGTCATTATAATCTTAATGATGTACCATTTACTTTTCTCCAATTGAATAGAGTTGCTTTTATTGTGTCCCGACTTTATATGACTCTTCGACCTCATCTAAAGTAATCTCATTTGTTTATAGTTACCACTCAATTAGCTTCTTCCTCTCCAACTCATGAGAAAATCACTTTTGATACATAACCAATTTTCTTTAAGGAAGTCAAATTGTTTCAGGTTTGGCATTAAGCCATACAAAATGAAAATGAAATTTCAGCTTTGTATAACAATTATATATGGCTTTTTATCCCTCCTCATTCTATTATGAATTTGGTTGGTTTTCTATAGACTTACATATTAAAAGGTAATTTGATGGCACTGTTAATTATTACAAAGCTCGCTTAGTTGCTAAAGATCTTTATTAGCAGGAAAGTGTTGATGTAACAACCTCAATGTTTGTATTCAAAACAAAAGGCAAGGATATGATAATTCAATTAAAATTAGGAAATTTTTTTTTGTAATCAATAAAAATTTGATAAAATTTTCTCTACATTTTTAGATACCAAGTTATCGACATTTTTTCCACAATCCTTAATTATCAAATTTCTCACTTGTCTTATTCGTGCTATCATCCAGAGCTTCCTCCTCTCATTTAATCACAACTTCTTAATAATCAAATTCACACAAGTTTAAACAATTCAATATCCCATGTTTACATGGATGTAATCTAAAGAATTATTCTACAAATTATAACTAAAATACATGACATAATTCAAAGATTTACAAATAAGGATCATTAACAAAATTATAATTGAAATAACTTAATAATTAAAGAAGAAATTCATAATTAAGATTATACTACACAAAAGGTCTTTTGATAAACTGTTGACGTATTATATTACATAACAAAATGATAAATTCATTCATTACAAAAAGATACCACACAAAATATAAGGAAACTAATCTAATGTTTAGTTCGATAGAAAGATGTATCTGAAAATTGATTTAATAGAATAATTCGATTAGACAGATGAAAAAACGATATCCATAAGATTCTTTCAACTTTCTTTCTTCCTTTTCATTTTTTATTTTTTGAAAATTTAGTCAAAAGATCATTAAATTGATTTTCTCATCTAGTATTATATATATCAATTTAATTTCAAAATAATCTATGAGTTTTTTTTTTAACATCAACCAAAAATATAATTCCTATCGCCCAATTAACTCGGCATTACTTTCACTAATAGATGATTAATTTTTCACCATTCCATTTAACAAACACTATTGTCATCAATCTAAAAATTAGTTTAACATGTTACTCGTTCATCAATGTACAAATTTTATTAACTAGGGAATTAGTTATTCATCGCGCCTGTTTGTTAGGGCACTAATTCCATTAAATCAGAAATTAGTTCAATGATTTACCTATTCACCAGGGTACTAATCTTATTAACCAGGGACTTAATTCCTCATCACGTTCCTTCACTAGGACATTAATCCCATTAATTCAAGAATTAGTTTAATGATTTGCCTATTCACTAGGGTTCTAATCCCATTAAGAAGGAAATTAATGCATTATCAAGCTCATTCATCAAGGCATTAATCTCATGAACTCAAGAATTAACTCATCACATTGTATATCTTATTTTCTCAAGTAAACAATATAACAATTATTAATTTATCAACCACAATTAATCAAATAGAAATACTTATTGATCAATAATAAATTCAGGCACCATATAATTACCTGACGACTAAGCTCGAGTTGAAGTTCCCTGTTATGGTGTTCGCCTGACAACCTCTCTTGAATCGACAATCATATCACATTATTATTCTACTTTCTATATTGACACACTCAATAAATAAAATCTTTTCAATTATCTTTTCATTTGTCAAAATAAAATTTATAGAGAAACATGAAAATTCAATTCTTAATGAAATTTAAATTAAAGGAAAACATAAAAAAAAAAAATCATGATTTATTAACTCTTTAACATTAATATCCTCTCTTTCATATACAATTTCATCATCTTATCAAAATTCAAAAATTTTATTTTTATATTATTAGTTTTTCAAAAATCCCTTTTTCATGAACATCTAAAATGTTTCTTCAATTACCATAATTTCTTATTTTTTCTACTCATTTCAATAATCTTCACACAATTTCATAATCAATTGTAATTTATTCTAAAATTTGTCATGAACTCTAATTCCTCATTTCACAAAGTTCAATTAATTTAAAGCATAAATTATTCAAGAATCTTATTTAAAAGTACGAGGGCATCTTACAAAGCAATAACCAAAACTTTAATATTTTTAAATTGAAAAATTATCCTTGCTTAAATTTTTTTCTTTTCTCTCTTGGCTGAATGCTTTTGTTTCCTTACAACACACACTCACCCTCAATTTTTTCTTCTCGTGCATATATACAATTACACACATATAATTACTTAATTTTTTAAAAATGCCTTTATATCCCTCAATAATAACTTTTATGATTTTTAGGTAAATTTTTCTGAATACTGATGACTATTTATATCAAATTTTGCCCAGGTTATTTTGAATTTTACTATGTTACTTGTTGGTATTCTCAGTTTCATTAAATTCACTTCCATAAAACTTTTATTTACATTTTCATGTTTATTTATTTATTTTTTATATATATTTAAACACTCGAATAAAACATTTCAATTCAAATTCTTGGATATATCATTATTTTTATAATTTAATTTATCATTTTTTTTATTTTTTGTAATCTTGACTCTTATTAATAACAATAATATTATCTAGAGTTTTACAGTTAATTACATGGAGAGTTCATTTGTCTTAGAACAAATATGACCAGATATTTGTTACTTTGTTAATAAGATTTATGGTGCATGAGATTTTAATAATTTAGATACGAAATTAGATGATTTTGATGTATTTTAATTGATCCGCATGGAAAGCCTAGGGCTATTTTGAAAAAATAACAAATACATTCAGGCTTAGTCCTATCATATGTGAGCCTAAACCAGGCCTATAAGTCAATACTATTTTACATTAAGCAGATTAGATATCATATTCTTAATGTAAAAAAAAATTAATAAATAATGTTATTTGCTGCAATAATTTTTCAGCCATCTTTGGTGAGTGAAAAATATGATTGAGAATTTGAACCCTCAAAGCTCAATATTATTCTTGTTTTGATCATAAAATACTTCTTAAACATTTTAAAAACCTAACTTACCTCATCTCAAATCTAAGAACACCCTAAAATTACTCTAAATATCAAACCAAATCTAAGAAGTTTTAACGAGCTATAATCTACTTTTGTGAGCATGGTTGATGAATAAAACCATTATCATGATCTCCCCTTTGTGAGATAAGACAGTCTATTAACTCGATAGAATGGTCTTTTTATAGCCAACCAAATTCTTTCTTATTACTCATTATTTTCTAACAACTTATAATCTCATATTTCAAAATCTAGGATATATATATATATAGAAGTTTGAGAACAAAAGCATAAAAATAGAAAATTGTAGGGACCAAAAGGTGAGAAAATGAAAATGTAAAGGATTGGAGTTAACTTTTTCACGTTATTGAAGCACCGTAGTAACGTGAATAGTGTCGCTGAGTCTTGGGATACAAATAAACCCGTTTTCATCTAAGTATATTTGAAATTTGATAATCATCATGAAATTGCCCAGAGTCACCTGTGACAACTCAGCACCCAACTTTAATATTATAAGTCAACCAAAGGTAGGGGAACTGTCGAGGCACAAAAACAAAATGATTATCAGCTCAAAACCACGTCTTTGTTGTGGGGCTCAATTAGAACGACCAAAGGCCACACAAAGCGAGAAGTCCAAGCAATAATGGGCTTCCTGATAGTGAGTTTTGCTGATAAAAATCCTTTGCCGTCCCTATAATCATCACTGCAGCCGAGCTCTTATTTTTCCACGTAGCGTGGAGGTCCTAAAAATTGTTGCAAGTTCCTAGAGTCATCCAATGGCGGGCTTGTCTACATTAATTTTCAAGTAATCCTACCCTAAAATTTGTCCAATAAAAGCAACAATTGTAACTATCAAGATGCCAAAAGTTTAGAGACTTATTTATTGTTTTTATGTTTTAAAAGTATTTTTAAAATAAAAAAAAAAAAATATTTTTTTATTTTAAATTAATATTTTGACAAACTAATGTAAAAAATAATTTTTAAAAAATAAAAAAATTATTTTAATATATTTTCAAATAAAAAATATTTTAAAAATAACTATAACCATACTACTAAACAGATTTTTCTTACTTAAAATCCTTAAATAAACACAACAATCAAGTTATTCAATGAAATATCTCACTCCCCATTGCCATATATATTGTAGTTGTAATTTATTGGAATCACAAGAAACTCATGGACTAAAGTCCTCAATGTGATCTACCACAAGATTGAAATGAAACGGAACCCTTGTAAGATTTTATAATTTACTGAATATAATCGGGTCAAAACACATAATTCATGGATCATTCTCATTTTGTTCTACTAATTAATCACGTATTAGGGTAAAACATCGAGGGTATTATACCAAAGTTGGATGGTAAATTGATAGTTATAATCAAAGTATGAAATCGAAAATGTTATCAACGTTTAGGAACTAATCCACAAAGCTGGACTAATTAAGCTAGATCATGAGCAGTTGAGCACCAATCTGTAAGTGAACTTAAACTAATTATTGGACACATCCCCTAAATTGCTAGGACTTCAGTTGTATATTAGCTTGACAAATAAAATTAGCCGTGTGGTTGAAACGTGATAAAGACTAGTCTTCTGAATTGCCTGGGATATTAAAATTAGATGTTGGATCTCTCTCTGCATCTGCATGGCCCATTCACATTAAGTTTGAAAGACAATCAAGTTTAATTGGGAGTTATCAACAACCATGAAATTTCTCTTGGGGAGCTTGGAACCAGCTTTGATCATACAAGACAAAAGGCAAATTAAGAAAACGACCAAAAATAAATACAAGAAAGGGAAGCTGGGAATTGATGAATGTGGCGGCGTGCTTGCATTATTGAAATGAGCTGCGCCTTGTCACTTTCATGCAAATTACACCATAGTTGGAGTTCTTCGATATCTTAGTGCTATCCAGCCACCATGATTGGGGTATTTGATCAAATATGATCATCCCCAATCAATGACATTACTCGTATATTAGAGCCTCAATTTGTTTCACTAGCACAGAACGAGCATAGAGAGCTTATGTTTAACAGGCTTTTTCAGATAGCGTATAGGTACACGAAGAGAGATGGTAAAACCTAATAGCAATCTCCTTGAAGTGTTATTATATGCTCGTTTATTTTTATATTTTAAAAATATTTAAAAAATTAATTTTTTAATTTTAAATTAATTTTATAGCACTCTCTTTCAAGTGTTATTATAGAATTATTTATTTTTATGTTTTAAAAATATTTAAAACTTTTTATTTTTTTATTTTAAATCAATTTTTTTATATTTTTACATTATTTTGATGTGTTGTTGTTAAGATTACTTTTTCAAAGATAAAAACTTTTTATTTTTTTATTTTAAATCAATTTTTTTATATTTTTATATTATTTTGTTAAGATTACTTTTTCAAAGATAAAAAATTATTATTTCAATATATTTTAAATAAAAAATACTTTAAAAAATAACTATTATTATATTTTCAAATAGCTAATAGGTAAAAACAAAGTATTAATATTAGGATTAGGATTAATAATAAATTCATTTCACAATCCAGTTTGATATCTAAACCTTGGTGGTTAAGAAAAAAACACATCTCATTAACCATTAAAACAACTTCTTCGTATTAGTGACCAATTAATTAAACAAGCAATGTGTACCTAAAAAAATCTCACAAGGAACCATTATATATATAATGGTTGGTTTGTTTAAAAATGGATTTAGTATATATTGGGCTCGCGCCCCGAGTTTTGCAGCGACCGTCACACCCATCTACTCATCAAGGCCTGGCACTTGCCCCGACTACCAGGTATAAGTCATGCTCTTTAGCGCCATCTATTTACGGGGTTAGTTGATTCGGCAGGTGAGTTGTTACACACTCCTTAACATATTTCGACTTTCATGACCGTTGTCCTGTTATTTTAATCGGCCAACACACCTTGTGGGTTCCATGTCAAAATAAACAATGACATTGGTTCTTATTACTATCAAACTACTTTTCTAATAAAAAGAAGTGATAATTAACATAAAGGTTTGTTTAAAATTAACATAAATATATATATTTCTCACATTTAAATTCATTTCTCTTATTCACATATCTATTGAATATTTTAGTGAAAACATTTTTTTTAGAGGAATCACTATTAAAAAATATATTTCATGATTGTTAAAGCAAGTTAAAAAAAATTATATATCAAAATAATGTGTTCATATTTTGTAAGTGATTGAAGGATAAAAAAAATAATATGATAAAATCATGTCAAAATATATTTTAAAATTTTAAAAATAAAATTTTGATTTTAAACAAATATTCATAAGAAGTTTATTATTATTATCAATATTTTACATAATATATACATAATAATTGAAAAAACAATTCTTAACATCCTAATCAAAACCCAAAATATTAGTTAACAGCAATAACAAAATTGAAGGGTAAGTGAATTAACATGTTTAAAGCTTTTTTTAGATTGAAGAAAAAAAATAGGAGGTCGGGCAGCACCTGACCCAAACAAAAGAAGGTCAAGCCCATCTTAGATTGAAAAAAAATAGGAGGTCGGGCAGCATCTGACCCAAACAAAAGAAGGTCAAGCCCAGGTGTCTTGCCTTGTTCTTTTTTTTTTTTTCAAATAGCCAAACAACTTGTTGTCCACTCTCTTTTTTTAAAAAAAAATACATATGATGCATCATCGTCTGCCATCTAAGATTCCAGCCACCAGGGGTGGCTAGAAATTCAAGTTAGGATGTTTTTGGATTCAAGATTTTATTTTTTAACCTATTTTGACACAACAAACCTAATAAACACCCTAGAAACATCAATAAACTAATTTCTCGACTAAAAACACCTACAATCTACTCCAAAAACACAAAATCAAACTAGAAAAAAAAAATTCTCTCCCGAGCTCATTCTACTTTTCCAAGCAAGGTAAAGGCCAAAACCCACCAATATCAAACTTCTCTTATCGAATGGAACCTTTGACTCCAAGCTTTGTCATTTTGGTTCATGAATGATAAGTGATAACTTTCTCTCTCTTCTGCTATTTTCCAGCAAGCTTCTCTCCTCTTTATCTAACTCAAGAATAAATAAAATGAAATTCTATATCAAAATAAAAATTATTGTAATTTGGAGTTAGCCATATATTGTTTTTGTGCTGTACTTTTTAGTCCTTCATATTTTAAATTGGTACATTTGTCATAATTCCAAACCTAATTCATCTAATTAAGCTATAAAAAGATGTAATTAAAAGGAAAAATGTTTAATTTTTTTTTTAAAAAAAAAGTGGTCAATTTAAATTCATTCAAGACATTGTGTGTCAAATATGTGAAACCAATAAACACTTAACCAATAACTATCCAACTTTGCCTTCTTTCAAAGAATGCCTTCATGAACAAGCTCATGCTTTAAATAGTTTTCAAAAACCTAATCATAACTCATACTCGTAAACTTACAATTCTAGTTGGAGAAATTACCCAAATTTTAATTGAAAGAGTGATGCACAAACTTCACAACCACCTTTTTAAGCATACTATAATTTTCAAAAATATCAAGGATATGCACCTCCTTATGCTCCCCCTCCTCTCAAGGATATGCACCTGAAGCTCCCCCTCCTAGAAGAAATCTTGAGGAAACACTACATGCATTCATTAAAATGCAAGAGATAATTAATACTCAACTTGCTCAAACCATGACAGATTTTAAAAATACTCTTGCAAAATTCATATCTACTTTCAGTTTTCCAAAAAAAAGGTAAGTTTCCATCTCAATCACAGCAAAATCCAAAAAGACATTATAATGCAAACACAAATAGTTTCGAAACCCAACACATAAATCAAGTCAAATCAGTCATTACTCTTCGCAGTAGTAAGGTTATTAAAAAACTCACTCTTGAACCTTATGAGAAAAAAGATGAGTCAATCTTTGAGGATGAGGAAGGGGTTGAACCTAATTATTGCAAAGAAAAGATTGATTCCCTACCAGCACTTCCACTTTCTCATGCCATGATCAACCAACGAAAAGTCATTCATAACTCTGAAATCTTTGAAACATTCAAACAAGTAAGGATCACTATACCTTTGTTGGAAGCTATTAAACAGGTACCTTCTTATGCTAAATTTTTAAAAGATCTATGCACTATAAAAAGAAAACTGAATGTGAAAAAGAAAACTTTTTTAGCCAAACAAGTAAGTGATATACTTTAAAACAATAATGCTTTGAAATATAAAGACCCTGATTGTCTTAAAATTTCATGCTTTATTGGAAAATATAAAATTAAAAGAGCTTCACTTAATCTTAGAGGTAGTATAAATTTACTTCTATATTCAGTTTTTTACAATCTTAATCTAGAAGAATTAAAACCAACTTCTGTAACTCTTTTACTTTCTGATAAATTTGTAAACGTGCCTAGAGGAATAGTTAAAGATGTGTTAGTATAAGTTGATAAATTCATTTATCATATAGATTTTATTGTCTTGTGATTAGTACTTAAAAGTGCATTTTTATCATGGTTTTATATCATCATTTTGCACTTGAAGTATCAATAATTCCTTAATTAAAGCATATTTTATAATAATATAAGATACCTTTAATTTATAGTAAATGTCCATTTTAAATGTAGGCCTATCACATAAATGAAAGGATTGATTGATGACTTTAAGAACTTAAATTGCAAGGGCAAAGAGATGACCAAACTTAGAAAAGAGATGCTGGTGCAATCCATACCGAAACACTGTTCAGTAATTGGGTCATATTTGGAGCTATAGATCTCAGATTTGGGTCTACTTTATATGGATGAAAAGGTAAGACAGAGGCCTACAACTTTCATATGGAGCCCAAGATCTAAAAAGGTCATTTTCAAGTTCAAATTGTAGCAACAATAAAGAAGCTCAAATTTATCTTTTAGCCCGAGCACTGTTCAGTATTTAGCCCATATCTGAAGTTCTAGAAGTCCAAATGAGCTGAATTTTTTACACAAGAAATCTGAGACAATTTGCTACAACTTTCATGTAAGTGGCTCTAATTTTGACATTATCAATGACGTTTTGGGCAGACAAGAGAAGATAAGGATTGTCACCAAGTCAAAAGTTGGTCACCCACTCATCAATTAGTCATCAAATCAATAGTTCTCAATTTTGGCCTATAAAAGGAGGCATTTGCCATGCATTTAGGCATCTTGGTGTCCAGATCAAGATCATGCTCTTACTTTCTCTCTTTGTATTTTTTGTAATGTTTATGCTTTGCTTTCATTAATATCAAGTTTATGCCTTTCATTTCCTTTCCTTTACTTAGTTAACTTTTATCTTATTTATGTTCTTATTTTATTTATCTATTTTCTTTCTTTCATTATGTCTAGCTAAGTTAATTATGTCAAGGTGAAAAGGTTACACTAATGGTGTAAGAATAAGTATAATATAAACTTAATATGGACTTTAATGTTTGATGCTAACATGTTTTATATTTGTTATCTTGTTCACTCTTTAATACTTTGCTTGTTAAATAACTAATCTTGACTTATGTTGTATAACACTTGGTACAACAAATGCTTGGCACTTTCATAATTCATACTGTATGGTATAACCGACACCTACATAATGTATGGTATAACCGACACCTGAGCTATGAAAGGAACTTGATTTGTTGTTAACATAAGTTATAATCATGAATGCTTGACAAGATTTACAAGTATTAGCATTAATCAAATAAGATGACTAATGTAATCATGTTAACAATCTATAATCAGATTGGAACCTCCTTTATATGTGGTTTCCAATTGAATAATAAGAGTTTATATTATACTTGTTTGACATACCATTATGAAGGGTTAACACCTAGAGATAGGCACCGAGTAAAACTCAACCTCATACATCTAGTGGAGGTATGTACAACCTTAGGGAAGATCATGACTTTCAAGCCAAGTTTGCATCTTTAGTTAGAAAAGTCGAGGCACTAGAATTGAAAAAGAGTGGTCAATTAAAATCTCTTAAAAACATTATGAGTCAAATATGTGAAACGCATGAACACTCAACCAATAAATATCTAACCTTGCCTTTTTTTTAAGGAATGTCTCCATGAACTAGCCCATGCTTTAAACAGTTTCCAAAGGGCCAACCACAACCCTGGTTGGAGAAATCACCCAAATTTTAGTTGGAAGAGTAAAAAGAACAATGGACAAACTTCACAACCACCGTTTCAAGCACATCATAATTTTCAAAATTCTCATAGATATGCACCTCTTTATACTCCACCTCCTAGAAGAAATCTTGAGGAAACATTGCATGCATTCATTGAAAAGCAAGAGACAATCAATCCTCAACTTGCTCAAAACATGACAGATTTTAAAGATATTCTTGCAAAATTAACATCTGCTCTCAGTTTCCAAGAGAAAGATAAGTTTCCATCTCAACTACAACAAAATCCCAAGGGGCAATACAATGCAAATACAAGTAGTTCCGGAAACCAACATATGGATCAAGTCAAATCAGTCACTATTCTTCGCAGTGGTAAGGTTATTGAAAAACCCTCTTTTGAACCTTATGAGAAAGATGATGAGTCAATCTCTAAGGGTAAGGAAGGGGTTGAATCTGAAAATTGCAAAGAAAAGACTGATTCTCCGCCAGCACTTCCATTTCCTCAAGCCATGACCAAATAAAAGAAAGTCAAACACAATTCTGAAATTTTTGAAACTTTCAAACAGGTAAGAATCAATATACCTCTGCTCGATGCTATTAAACAGGTTCCTTCCTATGCTAAATTTTTGAAAGATCTATGCACGGGGAAGAGGAAACTAAATGTGAAAAAGAAAGCCTTTTTAGCCAAACAAGAATGTGCTATTCTTCAGAACAATAATGCTTTGAAATATAAAGACCCTGGTTGTCCTATAATTTCTTGCTTTATTGGAGAGCCTTACTTGATCTCGGTGCTAGTGTGAATTTACTTCCATATTCAGTTTTTCAGAGTCTCAATCTAGGTGAGTTAAAACCAACTTCTATAACTCTTTTACTTGTCGATAGAGCTATAAAAGTGCCTAGAGGAATAATTGAAGATGTGTTAGTACAAATCGATAAATTCATTTATCCTGTGGATTTTATTGTCTTAAACGCACAACCTGTTGAAGTATGTAATTCATTTCCTATTATTTTAGGACGTCCATTTCTTGCAACATCTAACGCATTGATTAATTGTAAGAATGAACTGATGAAGCTATCATTTGGAAACATGACATTGAAGATGAATATTTTCAACATTTGCAAGCAACCTAGAGATGATAATGATTTACAGGAAGTGGACTTTATTGAAAAATTAATTCATGATCAATTTCCAACCACTTCCAGTGAAATTGAGATTGATGAATCTGATGATTTGCAAATGATTTATTTTTAAAAAGAATCAAAGACTAGTAATTCGAGGCTATAAATTGAAGAATTGCCACCACGATCAATTAAGTCCATACCTTCAAGTGTTCAACCACCCAAACCTGATTTGAAGTCGTTGCCATCCAATCTCAAATACTCATTTTTAGGAGAAAATGAAACTTTTCCGGTAATAATATCTTCCAAACTTAATGCACATCAAAAAGGTAAGTTATTACAAACTCTGAAAATGCACAAAAATGCATTAGGATGGATCATAGCTGATATAAAAGGAATTAGTCCTTTGATTTGTACACACAGAATTTATTTGGAGGAAAATGCTAAACCCTCTAGAGAAATGCAACGAAGGCTAAATCCTAATATGAAAGAAGTAGTGAAAAATGAAGTCATTAAGCTTCTAGATAATGAAATCATTTATCCTATTTCTGACAGCAAATGGGTAAGTCCTACCCAAGTTGTACCCAAGAAGTCTGAAGTCACTGTGATAACAAATGAGAACAATGAGTTAATTCCCACTAGGACTACTACTGGTTGGCGCATGTGCATTGACTATAGGAAACTTAATTCAATGACTAGAAAAGATCATTTTCCTTTACCTTTCATGGATCAAATCCTAGAAAGAGTTGCAGGTCATGAATTTTATTGTTTCCTAGATGGCTATTCTTGTTACAATTAAATTGAAATTGCATTGGAAGATCAAGAAAAGACTACTTTCAGATGTTCATTTGGTACTTTTGCATATCGAAGGATACCTTTTGGATTATGTAATACACCAGCCATATTTCAAAGATGCATGCTTAGTATATTTAATGATATGGTTTAACATTTTCTTGAGATTTTCATGGACGATTTTTCTATTTTTGGCAATTCATTTGATGATTGTTTGACTAACTTAGAAAAGGTTTTGACCAGGTGTGAAGAGAAGAATCTTGTGCTGAATTGGGAAAAAATGTCATTTTATGGTAACAAACGACATTGTACTTGGTCACATTGTTTCATCAAAAGGAATTGAGGTTGACAAATCTAAAATCGAGTTAATTGTAAACTTGCCAACACCAAAATCTCTTAAAGATGTTAGATCATTCCTAGGACATGCTGGTTTTTATAAAAGCTTCATCAAATATTTTAGTGTAATATCTAAGCCTTTAAGTAACCTTCTAACAAAGGATACTATTTTTGAATGGACTGAACATTATGAAGAAGCCTTTGTTAAACTTAAAAACTTGCTTACTTGTGCTCTTATCATTCAACCTCTTGATTAGTCATTACCTTTTGAAATAATGTGTGATGCTAGTGATTATGTCGTAGGTGCTGTTTTGGGACAAAAAAAAGATAAGAAACCTTATGTAATTTACTATGCAAGTAAAACTTTAAATAGTGCTCAAAGGAATTATACCACCACTGAAAAAGAATTTCTTGCATGTGAAAAATCCAGGTCTTATCTTGTTGGCTCACCTGTTGTTGTTTTTAGTAATCATGCAGCATTGAAATATCTTCTTTCTAAGAAAGATTCTAAGGCTAGATTGGTATGGTGGATTTTATTACTTCAAGAATTTGATATCACAATCAAAGATAAGAAAGGCAGCGAAAATGTTATCGCAGATCACTTGTCAAAATTGACAACATATTCGAAAACTGACATCACACCAAGCGATGACTACTTTCCCGATGAATCTTTACTTTCTGTCTCTACAATGCCTTGGTTTGCTAATATTGTCAATTTTCTTATTTCAGGACAATTGCCAACTCATTGGAGTACCCAAGATAAAAGAAAGTTCTTGAACAAAGTGAAGAACTTTTATTGGGATAATCCTTATTTATTCAAATATTATCCTGATCAAATATTTTGAAGATGCATTCCTGACAATGAGGTAAGTAGTGTCATTAAATTTTGTCATTTTGAGGCATATGGGGGTCATTTCTCGTCAAGAAAGACAACTGTAAAAATCTTACAAAGTGGATTTTATTAACCCACCATGTTCATAGACTCACATGCATTCTGCAAGTCTTGTAAAAATTGTCAAAAGTTGGGATCTATTTCAAAACATCACATGATGCCTTTAAATCCTATTATTGTCATTGAGATCTTTGAGTGCTGAGGTATAGATTTCATAGGTCCATTCCCTCCATCATTTGGTTTCTTATACATATTAGTCGCAGTAGATTATGTTTCAAAATGGATAGAGGCAATTCCAAGTTTAAACAATGATCACAAAACAGTGATAAAGTTTTTGAAAGAAAATATTTTGAGTCGATTTGGAGTCCCTCGAGCCATAATAAGTGATGGTGGAACACATTTCTGCAATAAGTCATTTGAGTCTTTAATGAAGAAATATGGAATCACACACAAAGTTGCCACCCCTTATCACCCTCAAACAAGTGGACAAGTAGAGCTTACTAATAGGGAGATCAAACATATTTTGGAGAAAATAGTGAACCCTAATAGGAAAGACTGGTCTTTAAGACTTAATGATGCACTTTGAGCTTATCGAACTGCTTATAAAACATCATTAGGTATGTCACCTTATAGACTAGTCTATGGAAAACCTTGTCACTTGCCTGTGGAACTTGAACATAAAGCTTATTGGGCTATTAAAGCTTTCAATTCAAATCTGGATGATGCTAGTCAACTGCAAAAATTACAAATAAATGAGCTTGAGGAAATAAGAAATGATGCATATGAAAATTCAAGAATTCATAAAGCAAGAATTAAAGAGTTTCATGACAAGAAAATACTGAGAAAAACATTCAATATTGGTCAAAAAGTCTTGCTTTATAATTCTCGACTGCATTTATTTCCTAGAAAATTAAGATCAAGATGGAGCGGTCTTTTTATTGTGAAACATGTGTATCCATATGGGGCCTATGACATCGAGAATCCAAAGAGTGGCAATGTTTTCAAGGTAAATGGACATCGTCTGAAAGTTTACTTTGACAATTTTTCAATTGAACATGACTCTATTGAATTGGGTGATCCTGTATATAAAGATTGATTTTTTTTATTTTTTTATGTTTCTTTTTTAGTGATTTTTGCTAGTTTCTCTCACCCCGGTCAAATGGCGGACAACGGTACTCCGTGACTTAAGTCGGTTCTTTCAGTTTCCCATAATAACTGATATTTGTGTATATATTTGTGCAATTATTTGAATCTCTCTTCCAATTCTCATTTGAAAATGGACACTAATCTTGAAAAATTGAAAAAGTATTTTTCTGCTCTGTCTCAAAATGCGATTACAAAAATTTACCATGCTAGATGTGCAAGATTGAGATTGTTAATGAATCATGGAATTCCTAAAGATATTCGCTGGTTGATTGAAGCAAAGGTCCGATTATCAGGTGAGTCCTCTAACTCCTTCATTTCACACATGCCTAGAACAGGTAAAAGCACTTTTGCAAAGAAACGTCGTGCAAAACGACTGAAAGTCTATCATCGATGTGCTAGATGGACTTGTAATACACAATGTCGTTCTTTAGGAATGATATCTATAAACCGTGAAGATAAAATACAATTCATTAAGGATGGCCTGAGTAAGGAGTCTTTAGATAATCTTCTATTGACTCTTGAAACGCATCCTAGTGGAGATGTACATCGTGCAATTCATGATTTATGGCCACTATTTCATAAGGAACATGATTGACTTAGTCTTGGGAATCTGACTAAAAAAGACCCTATTTGCCAGTTTTTAAGAAAACTGGATGGGAAGTCTATCCCCGACCCATAAAGGACGTTTAAGTTGTTCTTGGATGTAAAACCAAAGGAAGATGTGAGCCACAATCACAACTACATGTACATACACATGCTTTTTCAAAAGTAAATAAATAAATAAATAGAGAGAGAGAGAGAGAGTGTGTGTGAGACTCTAGCTAGCCTACATATAGGTGGTATGATTGCCTTTCTAATTTCTCATCTATAAAATCCTCTCTTCCTTCCTTTCATTTCTACTCAACCCATACATTCAACAAATATAGAAGTGTGTAGAAATGGCAAGTTCCTCAGGTCATCATATAAGAAATATTTGTGTTTTTGATGGATCTAGTTCTAGGAAAGAAAAGGAGTTTTTAGAATCAGCAAATCATCTTGGTCAAGTGCTAGTTGAGAGAAAGATTCATTTAGTGTATGGGGGAGATAGTCTTGGGTTAATGGGAGCTGTGTCAATAGTTGTATTTTTAGGAGGTAGTCAAGTTTTGGGGGTTGTCCCCGAAGCTTTAGCAAAAGAGGACATCATTGGAAAAACAATTGGAGAAGAACTTCAGGTCTCCACAATGTCAGCTTAAATGAATGCAATGTTTAACCATGTTGATGCCTTAATTGCTTTACTAGGTGGTCTAGGCACATTGGAAGAGATCTTTCATATTTCCTCTTGGGCCCAACTGCACATTCACCATAAACCCATAAGTTTGTTAAATGTTAATGGTTAGTATGATAAGTTGTTGTCTTTTCTTGATCATGCTATGGAACAGGAATTTCTAACATCTTCTACACGACAAATCATAATCTCTGCTGCTACTGCTAAACAATTGATTGACCAACTACAATCTTTCATTCCTGTAATTGATCCTTCCATAAGTCGCATAAATTGATCAACTAAAGAAAGCCGTAAAAAGCTTAGATTGGATTTAAGCCTTCATTTGTGAATCTTTGTGTCTTTTGGTTTTATTATTGTGTTTTGTTGTTTCTTATATTTGTTTTAGTGTCTTTCAGGTTTGTCAATGTTCGTTATTTCAGGTGATATCTTCTATACTCT
>NW_011502099.1:22080-26160 GCF_000495115.2 Populus euphratica | reverse complement strand
AATACTATCATAATCAATTTAATATTCATAATACCAATATTCTTCCAAGAAACTATATATTTGAGAGGCATTTTATCATCGTTTCTGTATTTTCTTTCCCAAAAAGAAGATGAATTTTCCATGCCATGTCGAGAAGATTTAGGTAATTTTTCCTTGATATTTATCATAAAAGCATCCATCTTAGCTTATTATAAGAGAAGTGAGAGACATATTTATCTATTTTACATGCTTTACTGACGTAGCATTTCTAATTTTTTTTTAAAAAAAAAACCGAACCAAGAAAATCTATTTTAAAAAATTTGAATTGCTCAGCTCACGAACACAAACGAACCAAACAGAGCCTTACCTTATACATTTGTTGGATTATGATATCATTTGGGCTATCTATTCAGTTTTAGAAAATCAACTAAGTAGGCCGGGTTAGTGCTAAAGAAAATGGGCCAAACTGTTGTGGGCCCTCCGATTTCTATTGAGCCTTTTGGGCTATCTATTCAGTTTTAGGGAATCATCTAAGTAGGCCTAACTAGTGCTAAAGACAATGGGCCTGACTTTGTCAATATGGGCCGGCAACATCCCAAATGAATCATTTAAGGATGCATCGCCGCCTCGCCTCCTCCTCCATTTCCATATCCATCGGAGGTAAATTGCAAGGTTTCTGTTGAGCTAAGCAAAGTGTTTTTTCACCCCTAATTGAATGAGCCACATTAAAATCAGTATAGGAAATTTATAATATGATATGCTTTTAATTTCTAGTTAAAAATGAATAAAGAATAATGATATTTTTAAATAGTCTTGAACTTTCAAATTTAAAATGGATTATCCACGTCCATGAACAACAAATTAAATTTAAAAAAACTAATTTTCCTAGAAAATTTATTGTTCACCAAGATTATAATAGTGAAATTATGAAATTATTCATAAACAAAAAAAACCTTTGAACTAGGTATTGTAGACAAAGTGGTCTTTTTACCATGACACAATTATCTTTTACAAATTATATGGGGTAAAATTAGTAATTTTATCTTTTTTTATAGTAAAACTACTAATTTAGCCTAAGAATAAAATAATTTAATGCCTATTATTCAAATATATTTTATATTTTTAGAATAATATAATTATTTTGATGTTTTTAAAGACAAAACCAACAAAATTGTCATCTAATGGTTTTTTTTGTCATTTTATATTGGTTTTAGTATAGATTCCAAGAATATTCAAGGACATTGTTGTAAATTATATTTATAAAATAAAATTAAAAAAACTATATATTTATAAAGTCTAGGAGAGAAAGAGAGAAACTAATGGGCCTGCCTGTGTACAGAGTTTTATTTTAAATAAATTTAAAAATTAATCTCATCATATTTTATCGATTGAATTGATTTAATCAAATCTAGATAAGATTTAATTACATTAATTCAGAATATTGTTTTAAATAATATCATCTTAAGACTAACAAATTCACAATCTAAACTTTGGTTTGAGTCATATTCCAGATTGGATATGTTCGATATAATTCTAGATAGAGGCATAATAGGAGAGAGGTCTTTTATTAAAAAAATTTCATTGCAAACAAACAGATTTTTGGCACGCCACTCGAACATGATCCATGGAATAATGAATTTATAACCAAGTTATCCTCCCTGAACACTAATCTAATCATTAGGTAAAAACTATTAGAGAATAATATAAATCATATTTTAGGGTCTCACCTAACAACTTAAGCTTAAGTTTTTAGGTGAGATGGTTCTTTAACATGGTATTAGAGCCTTGATGACCAAACGGTCACGAGTTCGAATCTCACCATCCTTATTTATTTAATAAAAAATTAAGTACAAGGTAATGTGGGTCTGTGCAAGTTTCAAGCCTAAAGAGTTTTCACTTGACGGGGTGTGTTAGAGAATAATATAAATCATATTCTAGGGTCTTACCTAACAATTTAAACTTAAGTTTTTAGATAAGATGGTTTTTTGACAAGAATAACTATTGCTTTCTCAATCCTACAATCATCTTAAACCTTCAACAAACTAATTAGTTGGGTGATCAACGGGTCAAAATGGATTTGGATACAATAGAGTAGACTATCTTGTATTTCTTATAATCGTAGCATGACAACATGTCACTATGTGACCTCCACGTTTTGTACTTCTGTCTAAATTTATCGTATTATATTTTGGTAAGATTGCCGCTTGTCACAAATTCGACGTTCAAAAATACAAGTTCCATGCAAGAAGACACGTATCCTCAACCCTAAACAACATATTGATTCCATCTTGTTCAAAACTTTCAAAGATAAAGTTCAAATTTTTCAAGTCTATATTACAATTCTTGAATTTCTCGTGTCCTTCTAGCACTGCAAAATATTTGTTGACAATGGTGAAGCTAGCATCAGCTAGAGAGATTCGAATGTATGGGCCGAGGCTATCTAAATCCAGGGCAGAATACATGAACGCAGGGCTCTATGTGTTTGCAACTATTGTGCTTATTGGTGGGTTTGTGGCTGAATTGTCAAAGGAAACCAAGCCAGGTCTTGTGCTTTTGCTCATAGCTCTCTTACTTATTACGGTGGTCAATCTTCATGATCTTGTTGCCCATCTAGCCGGGATTGATTATCGGTTGCGTCTGATGGGGTATGACACACAGCTTGCACTAGTTGAATTTGCTGTTCCTGTGATTCAGGCCTTGGGGGCTTTGCTTTCTTTCTTGGGTATTCTTTTTCTTTTTATTCAGGTACTAAATATTAATTAGTAATCAATTGCCTTGAAAATCCCTGAATTCTAGTAGCAATTTTAGTGTAGGAATTGTTATATATAGCAATTATAAGATAAAAGGGATAGAGGTTTCCTCATTCAAGTGATTGATTTGCAGCCGAGTGATGGTGTAGGATCAATTTTATGTCAAATGTCAAATATTGATGCTGTGACCTGCATCCACACTTGCAGGAATATAAAGGATATGATCACTTCAAATTGGAAAGGCATGCTTTAAACTTGCTTGCTGCAGGACCAGCGTTCTGGATGCTTGGATCCTTACACAACTCATGCCAAATATATGAAAGAGCTGATGGGCATGTGCAAATCTTGCAGCAGAGTGTCCACATCCCATTTTTAATGGGAAGTTCGTTGTTCTTGGTGGGATCTATTCTCAATATTCGTGAGCACGCAGGATGGGGTCATCATGGACTGGAATTATTGGTAAGCTGCCTTGTTTATTTTTTGGTATTAAACTGAGAGAAGCCAAAAACAGAAAGAATTGCACGGAAAAGCTACCCGAATCGCATTGGAGGGCTATTGCATCATAATACCCACATCTAATTAAAGTCGAGGTGTCTGAAATTACTTAGCCAATATGCTCACTTGATGCATGGTTTAATCGCGCAATTTAAACAAACTGCTTAGAGTTTTGGTAATGGCAACAGTCAATTGTATGGGAAAAGCTGGAGGTTTAGACTTAACAAAGTTTCTTAATGCAGGGCAAGACTTGGGTTTGGATAGGCATCTTTGGAAGTCTAATGTTCTTTATTGGGGGTTTAACAAATGTAGTCAAAGTGTTCGAGATGCAACATGTTGATGGACTAAGGTTGGAGAAATTGCGAGGAGGAGCTCAAGAGCGTTTGAGACGAGAGAGGGAGGGCCAGGCACCACTAATCCTAGGAGGGGAGAGGAGGGGGGAAACGATAGCCGAAGAAACTAGAGCAGCACTCCTTATTCCTGCACCAACTCCTTACAAGGATGTACTTGTGGGCCAGTCTTGATTACTTCAATAATTTATGTGCATCATTCTATGTTGCAACTTTAAAATACATGAAATACATGAGCTAAAAGAGTTCTCTAAATCTGCTAAACTCTTTGGTTAGAGATAATGTAACCTCCTCCTTTTTTTTTCATTAATGAAATTTCCATTTTTTTCCTTACCAAACTTACTTGTTTTATATATATATATATATATATATATATAAATGTATGTACAAGCAGTTGTGATTGTGGCTCACAGCTTTCCCTTGGTTTTTCGTCCAAGAACGGCTTAAACGCCCTCTATGGGGGGGGGATAGGCTTCCCAACCCGGTTTCTTTAAAACTGGCAAACA
>NW_011502099.1:16570-21962 GCF_000495115.2 Populus euphratica | reverse complement strand
ATGATTAAATCAAATTAGCCTATTAAAAATTTAATTATATCATTGGACTTAATTTTTATACAAATTCATCCAATAACTATTTAATTTGACCTTTAATTTGTATTTTTTTATCTATTTTTAGATATAATAGAGTACAATTAGGCCTTGAATTTCTTTAAAAAATTACAGCTTGATTTTTCAGTTTGCTTTTTCCATGTTGTCAGCTATTATTTTATTTTTATTTTAAAAAAATAAATTCTTAAAAATAATCAGAATTAAGTTATGCCAAATCTTTTAGGTAAAAAAAGCTAAAATCAAGGAGAAGTGAAAGTAAAACATTTATAACATGAAGAGGATCATATACAGAAATGAACCGGGGGCCCGCCGCGGGCAGGACGGATTAATTTTATTTCTTTATTTCTATTTATTTTTACGTTCAACCTAAAGCCAGAGAATGCTTTGTGGTCCCATAGCCTAAATATTATATTGCACAAAAACACATGCCCTAATCATTTTATTCCTCATTAAACAATCCACTCTAGTTATTATCGTGGCGTTATTCATATAGATTGACACAATCATTCGCCTTGTGGCTCAGTGAATGTGTTGTGGTCCCGTATCGTCTGACTAATGTTTTTTTGAATTAATATGAATATCCATATGAGATCATACATCGATTGCTATTATAATTATTAAAATTAATAATTATATAAATTTTTAATAATTTTTAATTTGTAAAATTCAAGTTAGTAACTTTTAAAAAATAAATTTAAAATGTAATCAATTAAATTATATTTTTTAAAATTAATTTTTTTAGTTTATTCGATGATAAATAAAACGTTGAGGTCTGCTAGAAGAAAATATTGTCCTTAAAGGAAGCTCCAGAATTAAGATTTCAAGCTAATTTGATGACAATATTTCTAGTCTAAATTATGAAAGAGATGAGCAATTACTAGGATTTGGAATTGTGCGAGAGCCAAACTTTGTGTGGTCCGGTGTCATGTAGATACCCCGAGTCATTAATTTTGGATTTTAAAACTATGGCTTATAGTTGTTGTTTTCTTTTTACTAGAGAAAAAGAAGAGATTTTTTTATAAGTTTAGAGGTGTAAAATAGGGTTATATATATATATATTTATATTTATATAAGAGAAGGAAATTAATTCTTATATGTAGTCTTCTTTCCAATACTTGAGTATCTATCCTAATTGGTCAAGTCCGTTAGTATCTGACTAGATTTTCTGCCGGCGGTCCACTGCGGGTTGGGACATTAATTCCACGTTTAACCGAGAACGCAGCAAAATCAAATTGACAATAGAAAAACCCACTCCAAGTAAAGTGAAAAAAATGAATTAAAGAAAAAACCCAAAATTCATTAATTGAAGATATTAGTTTAATTCAAACACAAAATTCACACCGTGTATATATGTGTATATATATAATGTGTCCCCTGAAGCATTTTTGGTGTTAGATAATCTGAGGAATTAATTCACAATTGGAGGAAGGAGGGACGGGTTTCTTTATCCAATATGTGGCAGATATCAAATAAAAATCCTTTTAAATTTGAATTATAAGACAAATTTATTTGTGCACTAGTAAGAATTAATTGAACTGTAAAAACATTACAAATCTCAATTGCAATTAGGAGGAGAAGTTAACTGTCAGCATAATTTGTTCAAGAACATGGAGATAAATGATAATGAGTCTTCTTGCATTCTACTTGGACAATAATATTTATTAATTTCTTGGGATGAAAAACTTACTTAGTTTAACGACAGTAATTTGATTTAAAAAATAACCCAAAATTTCTTTTTACTAATATTAATCTTAAAGTATAATTTCCTCCCTCTCCTGAATGATCTTCTACTTGATCATCCCCCAACCCCCACCCCCACAAAAAAAAAAAAAAAAACCTTTTGTTTTCAATCTTCCATTTGCCCCTTATATTTATTTTCCTCTTTGGTTGGTTCCCAGATTATTGTTTAACTAAATTGGTGAACGCGCTACGCAACGAGTAGAGCAACAAAAAAAAAAAATACTAGTGTCAAATAGTCAAATTGTTTGGAAAAAGCTGGAGGTTTAGACTGAAGAAAGTTTTTAAATGCAGGGCAAGACTTGGGTCTGCATAGGCTTCTTTGGAAGTCTAATGTTCTTCATTGGGGGTTTAACAAATGTAGTCAAAGTGTTCGAGATGCAGCAAATTGATGGACTAAGGTTCGAGAAATTGCGAGGAGGAGCTCAAGAGCGTTTGATACGAGAGTGGGAGGGCCAGGCACCACTAATCCTAGCAGAGGAGAGGAGGGGGAAAAGGATAGCCGAAGAAACTAGAGCAGCGCCTATTCCTGCACCAACTCCAGTACTGATCGTAGAAGAGGAGAGGAGGAGGAAAATGACAGCCGAAGAAACAAGAGCAGCACCCATTCCTGCACTAACTCCTTACAAGGATGTACTTGTTGGCCAGTCTTGATTACTTCAATAATTTCCGTGCATCATTCTATGTTATGTTGGTATCCTTCGGTGCTTTTCCCTCTAATCCTAGTACTGGGGAGCAGGAAAAGTATGGAGGAATTTGTCAAAAGCTTCATGAGCAATTATATTGACTTACTCGGATATAATGGGGTCGACTCTCAATCTTGGTTTTGTAAAAAAACAATTAATTAATAAAAGAACTTAAAAAAAAAAAATTACAATCATAAAAATAAAAATAAAATAAAATAATTATGGATTAAATAAAAAAATAAAATTCAATTAGAAAACAATTAAAAATAAAATAAATAAAAATTAAAAAATTAAAAATCATATGCCAAATAATTAAATTAAAAACAAATAAATTATATCTAATACAATTAAAATATTAAAGATCGCTTTGTAATTTCATAAAACCAGCATGCTTTTTAATGTTAAAAAAAAAAAGTTTTATCACCGAAGTTCTTCCGTGTATCTTCTACTAGGTATATTGGACTAAATGTGGCCGCTAACAATATACGACCACAGAAATGTAGAATCTGGTTTTGCCTTGGCGGAAAATCCCAAGCTGAAAGACTTGCGCTCACGCAATCTTGTCCAACGAAAGGATAGATTTTAACACAAAAAAGAAGTGCGACAAAAGCTGTTAAGGAGTAATCAATGGTGATTTGAAAATAATACCAGCCTGGCTAGCAGAAACAGTCATGGCTGAGGGTGGGGTCTTCTCTCTTTCTAAAATAAGATTTTATCAATGCAGAGTCGAAGGCGAGCGCGGTGCCCAGCAGCTGCCAGGGAGGAAGATTTGACGAGGCAGGAGCCTCCGTCCATATTACAATGTTCGAGAAAACTATCCTAACCACCAAGCAGAGCAAGAATGTTCACTAATGACATTAATGCAGCCAATCGGAGGGAGGATTCATATATTAAAATAATATTTTTTTTTATTTTTCGAACTTTTCCACTTATAGGCTCTCCGCCATCAGTTGCCTACATATTACAATTCACATTCCATTGATATTTATCTTATATATGTCACGGCTACCATCAAATTAACACATGATATGGAATATTTTTGAGTTTTCCTGAGAAATTGATTTCCCATCCCTACTTATTTTTGGTATGAAAATGAAATATTTTGGCCTCTATGGAAACGTTCTTAGATGATATTTTCTTGCTATTTTCTTTTTCCTGATCGTGGGATGATATACTCAATGAAATTGTCTTGGCTTTTGAGGAATTAAACCGTAAGTAGTAGAAAAATCTATTGTCTGGAAACATTTCTGGTGCTAGATAATGTGAGATTAATTCACAATTGGGGTAAGGAATAACATGTTTCTAATCTAATATATATGAGGCAACTTACCAGATAGAAATATCTTTTGAATTATAAGAAACATTGTTTTGCGCACAAGAATTTGACCTGAAAAACTACTGCAAGGCTTAGCAATTTCAACTGCAACTAGGGTTTGAAGTAGAACTAGTACAATAATTTGTTAAAGAACATGGAGATGACTTGAAAGAGCTCGAGTTTTCTTGCATTTTACTTGGACATTAATATTTCTTAATATCTTGAGATGGAGAATTGACAACAGTTTTATTTCAGTAATTCTATTAAAAAAAGAACCAAATTTTTTTTTCACTAATATTAATCTTAAAGCATGATTTCCTCCCTTTCCTAAATATTATTCTAATAATATTTTTCAGATTTTCTTTATTTTTAATATTTAAAAAAAATATGTGTTTTTTTTTAAAAAAAACACATTGCACGTTTTACTAGGGTATTAATTCCATGTTTAACTAAGAACGCAGCAAAATCAAAATGCTTTTTTTATTTCATTAAACATGAGCAGTGCACATGTTGCTTGAAGGGAAGTAGAAACGCACGTCGGCCATGCAAAACTAGTGGGTTATCAAAAAAAAAAAAAAAAATTGGAAAAACACTGTAACTTACATACCTTATAAAATATTATTTATTTTAATAATGTTTTTTCTTTATTTTTTTCTAATTATTAATATTAAATTAAAAGATTTAGTGTTTGTACTGGATACCATGTCACAAAACACTATTTATTTTAGCAATTTTCTTTTTTCTTTCTAAGTATATATTTCCTTCCCTAATTTCATATTATTGCTTCACAATCTGGATTTTAATGCAGTTCTCCAGCAGCTTTCGTTTCCATGCAAAAGGTAGGTCAGGTTTTTCATGGTGATAAATGACAGGAGCAACGGAAGATAGTTCTTGGGGAAAAAAATTGTGATCTATCTTGAAAATGGAAGCGCATGTACCAGCGATCTCCATCAACCAACTAAGCTCTCAATAAAGTTTAAAAACATTAAATCATAGAGTGCTGGGAAAAGGATATCAATATACTAAAAACAATCTGGATATCAAAACAATATGAATACGTGAAAAAAATACAAATCATTTTTGATATTTTAATTATATTTTATATTTATTAATCAAAAGGTCGGTAATGTTATTCGTTGACCGTTCTGTAACCTGCCATGGAATTGTGGAAATCAAAGTGGCAAATGGATTGGTTAAAAACAGAAAACGTAAAACCAAAGTATCCATTTAAAACCAACGGAATGGAAATTCTGCTGCTGATCTTGAGCAAGCCAACTATGTGATCACCACGGCACCATAATCACCTCATATATCTGTGAGCATTAGTATCAGGGGTGTGTTTCATTTTTTATTTTCATCTTTACGAACAGAACCTTGTCCTAGAAAAAAAGGGAAAGAAGAAAGATGGGATGTGAGCGATGGTTTCAGCTGGGTTTCAATGTCAATACAATTCAAAGAAAAAGAAAAAGGATGAACATAGGGGACAGAATTTCGGGTCAAAACTGTCATTTTCGGTCAACACCGAGTCTACCGGGTCAATACGGGTTCACTATGTCGACCGGGATGAAAAATGAGTTTCGGGCTGTTTCGGGTCAAAACC
>NW_011502099.1:14032-16457 GCF_000495115.2 Populus euphratica | reverse complement strand
ACCGAGTCCACCGGGTCAATACGGGTCCCACCATGTCGACCACGATGAAAAATGAGTTTCAGGCTATTTTTGGTCAGAAAAGTTATTCAGAAAACCGTATAAAGATTTTTTTTGTAATTAAAATTGATTTTTAGCAGTTGAAAAACTTTTTATAATACTGATTTGAATTTTTATTTTATTCCTATAAATAAATATTATTATTATATATAATAAAATAAAAAAAATAATTTAATTTTGTCACAATAGGCGGAGGATTTCTGGAGATGGTAGGCGGTGTAGCTGTACATTGAAAATTTTGCACAATCACGTGATTACCTGCACAATCTGTGATTCACTATCCCCTTAAAATAGCCAATGAAACCAAGCCAACAGGAAAAGGAGAACAGAAAACAAGAAAATTCTAAATTCTAAATTCGAAAGCAAACTATTTGTATTACTATGATACTATTCATTTATTTTTTTACTTTTTTTTCACCCAAGTAAGATATTGATTTTTTTTTAAAACAATTTGAAAAATACCAAAAATATCTCAACCGTTAGATTTAATAGTATTTAAATCTAAGCCTTTGATTTCTTAGGATACAATAGGCTTTACCACACTAGATTAAAACCCAAATCCATCTCAGCCTTTAAAATAATCTGCTCTTTGATCCTGTTGCGCCACGTCATCAGGTGTACCAAACACTCGGTAAACCACGACACACCATATCATAGCCCAGTCCATCCTGACCATCCGATCAACTTGCAGATCAAGCCAATCACAGCAGCACGATCTGTTCATCCGTGATCCAACAGTTCACAGGCTTCAGACACACCGGTGCACCATACGCTCGTCCACACTGTATCAAAACTCAGAGACCCTCTCTTCTCTTTATGGTGATTCTCTCTCTCTTCATCGATCTTCTATTTTCGGCCGTTTTAAGCGGCCAAACCACCACAGAAAGGTGTATCGCCTCCTCTGAAGCAAATCCCTGGCCATTTTACATGATTTCACTAGCGATTTTGGCCGAAAAAAGGTCGCGACAGTCATCAGCCAACTGAGCTTCAAGTCGTCGATTTTCCCTCATCAGCCATCAACGATCATCGAGACCACCACCATCAGAATCCCCCTCCTCAGATTTACCAGAATCAACCATCTGTTGGCTGGAATCTCATCTGAAAATTTCGCAGCTGGCAATAGTGCCGCGCGTGAGCCACACACGTTGCCAGTGGAATTTTCATAAATTTCAACGAAAGTCGAGGGTATTTCAGTCTTTTATCTATATAGTGGCACTCAGGTAAATTTTTTATGCTTTTTATATTATTTTTGATATTTTTATATATAAATACTTGTAAATTTTTGCATGTAAAAAAATAAAAAAAATTAAAAAAAATAGCGATGTGGATCCAACACCCATTTTATCATGTCACTGTTCATAGGTCAAAACCCGATTCTCAAGAATAGATATACCCATTTCTCAATGATATCAAAATAATTTTTGTTTTATAAAATAAATATTATTTGTCGACACGTCTTTTTTATTTATAAAAAAGGACAGATGTTAAAAATTTAAATACCAAATATGATTATGTCCATTTTTATTTCTTTTGGTAAATCAGACGTAACTCTCCTTTTTAGGGACAAACGTCGATATTTTAGACAAAATCTCTTAGATTTAGGGATTGATGTCATTTTTAACGTGTCTCCTATTTTTAGGGACCGACGTTAACCATCTTAAAATTTTTGCAAATAAGCTCAAAATATAATAGCATTTGAATCAAATGAAAAACACATTAGTAAGGGTAACCTTTCTTTGAAAGAATGTTTTACGGGTGGTGTTTATCTTCCCTTAATCATAACTAACCCAGTACCCGAATCTCTAGGACCAGTGTCTAATTTTGGATTTCTAGTTCTCTCAAATTACTAGATGGCAACTCCAATAAAATATTTATTTCCCCCAATAAAAAAAATATTTATTCTTTTTGTTAAAACAAACAAAAAAGAGTGGAGCCATCGCCCGACATCATGTAGCGACAAAATGGCGACTCCACTGGGACTTAGGGTTGAACCAACTACTTGTGTTTGCTTTTCATATGCTTTTTCTTATTGCTATTTATTTTTGGCATTTATTTCATTTACATTATTTATTACTGTAATTCTTTTCAATTTTCCATATTGCCACATGCATGTATGCTATTTATTTGTGTATTCACACACTTCATAATGAATCTATAAAAACTATGGCCCGAGGTCGTCCTTTTTAATATTAGAAAAGAAAGATTCAAGTGGCAAGTGTGACTTATGTCCACTGATGCTCATTTGGACTTTTGCTTGGATTGTAACTCACCCTATGCAATAGGTATTGTGGAATTTTTTCCCATACTCATGTTGCATAAGGTTAAGAGGCCTACTACTTCACGAGTAATTCGGGCAATCTAAGAACCA
>NW_011502099.1:12292-14004 GCF_000495115.2 Populus euphratica | reverse complement strand
ATTTCTTTAAGGATAGAATAAACTGAGCCAAACCTTATGAGTTAAATCCTATCAAGTAGGATGTACCATTTAAGACACAAATAAATGTCAATGCATTAACATACATTTTTATATACATGCTATATTCTCATTATATCTCCACCGATCCTTATAAGAAGTGTGAGATGGAAAAAACCAATACTATTGAGTAATTTTTTACCAGATTAGAATTGAGCCAACATGATGAAGGGGATTGTTTGCCATCAGAATTTGAGCCTCAATTACCAACACATGTTAAATTAGATGACAAACCACTTGGTATAGGACAACTACTAGACTGCTGGGAAATATTATCTGTTCATGATCAGATCGATTTTCAGAAACAATATGAGGACTTGTCATATTTGTTGGTGACCCTTAAAATTAATCCTGCTACAGTAATATTGGTAGAAACTCTCTCATCTTTGAATTATTGTAAAAAAGCCAGAAACTACAGCTGTTGTTTGTTTGAATTGTGAGTCATATGATTGAGGGGAAGATTTCAGGTTTGGTTGGTACCCCATGGCATCTTTATTATAAATTGGAGAATTTTGCTGAAAAACATTTGCACGAAGTAGGAAGAACTACATGGGAATCAATGTTTCTAAGTCTAAGTAAATCTCAATTTCATTGAAGGAGTCAATATTTTTACTTCAAATCTTATCTGGCATACTATGGTGAGTACCCATAGGTTCCATTGATAGGAGCCTGCTGTTGTATTAGTTATTGTCTCAATATGGTTTTACGACAGTTTGGATTTGAGTAGTTTATTCCAAAGACTACCGAACTGGCAACATTTTATGAAGATTTCAAGACCTCGAAGAAATTATTAGAGTCAGTGAAGAAGGCATGGAAATATCCTGGTAGGGTTACTTTTGCTAAGAGAGTAGAAGGAAAAACAACTAAAGGATATCCAATATGGCAAAAGAAGAGAGGGAAAGGATACAAAGTTTCTTCATTTAAAAGGCCATCCAGGTCTTCGATTTAGTCTGTTGAAGACATATACGAAGAAGTTTGTGCTGAACAAGAATCTTATAACCTAAATTTGAATGCTGAAGTGGAAGAGTTAGCAGCTAAAAAAAGAAAGTTAGCATCTAATTTAGCCATTTGAGAAAAAGCTTTGGCCATCACAAAACAGGAAAAGAATGACTTGTCAGCTCCGTTACAACATCAACAACTTGAGTTCCAGCAACTACAAGAAAAATATGTACTTCTATCAGAAGATAAGAGGAAGCGAGATGTCAACATGAAGAGATGGGTTAAAAAAGCATCAAAAACTGAGGAGATGGCATTAAAGTTGAAAGAGGCAAATAAATCACTTCAGGAACAGTGTCAAAATCAAGAGAAGTAATAGCCAATTTAGATGAGCAAATGGACCATTTGCTTTCCATTGAACAAACCTTATCATCAAAAAAAGAAAATGCAGAAAAAGAAGCAAAATATTGGGCTTCTGAAGCTATGCGCTATCATGTACAAGCAGATGATGCCAAGAATTATGCTTTAGGATTAAGAATCATAGTCCAACAAATGGCAGATGAAAAGCCAATGACTAGAAATGAATTCCATCAGTTTTTTGGGTTAATTAAAGATGGAATTAATAAGATAACAACATATAACAGTCCAAGGCTTTGGAATGATTGACTTGTTGTGATTCTAATATTGTAAACCAATAAAAGACAATTTCATCATCTTTT
>NW_011502099.1:4768-10058 GCF_000495115.2 Populus euphratica | reverse complement strand
AACATGATGGAAGTCTTGGGACAAAAACCTGTTGTCATGGATATCACCAATGTAGAAGAAGGTGAAGAGAAAGGCTGGAACTGTGATGAACTGTTACCACAGTTAACTGTCCATGCTCTAGAAGAAGCTCCAACCAACGCTTTTGTGCGAAAGCTTTCAGTTGAAGAAGTATTCCAGAATTGGGAGATTGAAGAAGCCCCAATTGTTTTCAAGAAGTAATGATTAAGTGTCTACTTATATTTGCTTTTATGTGCTTTGCATTGTAGTTTGCTTTGTGTTTTTATACCTAGTTGGAAATCTTGGTTCAAGATGACAACATAAGGTCTTTTCATAATTGTTGAGCCAACTTTTACAATAATATTGAGATCAAGCATTTTCATCAGTATTTGTTGAATTCCTTTTATTTTGTTTGGCTACAAGATATGCATTCACACTAAAAAACACCTTCCACTTTCAGGAATTCTGAAAGTGAATCCTCCATAAATCCACAAACATATTGCATTGAAAATGAATGGCCAAACTTTGATAAGGATGAGATTGCAATGGATGAAGAGGAATGGGATGAAGAGTTTGCTAGACGGGTAGAACAGTCGGAGCATGCTTGGAAACCTGCGAAGGAAGAACTAGAGGTGATAAATGTAGGCACCGAGCAAGATAAAAGAGAGTTAAAGATTGGAACTCTGATCACTACAGAAGAAAGATGCAGTTTAACCTCATTACTACAAGAGTATATCGATGTGTTTGCCTGGTCTTATACAGATATGCCTGGTTTAGACATTGATATTGTAGTACACAGATTACCTTTGATAGAAGGATGTAAACCTGTTAAGCAGAAATTAAGAAGAACTCGCCCAGATATTGTGCTCAAAGTCAAGGCAGAGATAGAGAAGCAGTGGGATGCCGGTTTTCTAGAAGTTATTAAATACCCTCAATGGGTATCTAATATAGTGGTGGTACCAAAAAAAGATAACAAAATCAGAGTATGTGTAGATTTCAGGGATCTAAACAAAGCCAGTCCGAAGGATGATTTTCCTTTGCCTCACATAGATGTCTTGGTAGACAATGCTGCTAGGAGTTCAACTTACTCCTTTATGGATGGATTTTCCGGTTATAACCAGATTAAAATGGCTGAAGAAGATAAAGAGAAGACCACTTTTGTCACACCATGGGGAACATTCTGCTACAAAGTGATGCCATTCGGGTTGAAGAATGCTGGAGCCACGTATCAAAGGGCAATGGTGACACTTTTCCATGATATGATGCATAAAGAGATTGAAGTGTATGTGGATGATATGATTGCCAAGTCTAAGAATGAAGAAGATCATGTTCAGGTTCTAAGAAAATTATTTGAAAGACTAAGAAAGTATCAGTTGAAGCTGAATCCTTCAAAATGCTCGTTTGGGGTAAAGTCTGGAAAGTTGCTAGGATTTGTGATAAGCAATAAAGGAATAGAGGTCGATCCTGATAAAGTGAAAGCAATTCAGGCTATGACGGTTTCTAAGACCGAGAAAGAAGTAAGAGGCATCCTAGGACGCTTGAATTACATCGCTCGATTCATATATGAATTACATTGCTCGATTCATATCTCAGTTAACAACAACATGTGAGCCAATTTTTCGATTACTTCGGAAAAAGAACCCTGGTATATGGGACAAAGATTGTCAAGAGGCTTTTGATAAAATAAAGCAATACTTACAGAATCCACCTTTACTCGTGCCCCCTGTGCCTGGAAGACCTTTGATCTTGTATTTGACAGTAACTGAGGTAGCAATGGGTTGTGTGTTGGGACAACATGATGAGTCTGGAAGAAAGGAGCAAGCTATCTATTATCTGAGTAAGAAGTTTACAGATTGTGAATCCAGATATACTGTGACTGAGAAGCTATGTTGTGCTCTTGTATGGAGTACGAAGCGTCTTCGACAATATATGTTGTATTATACCACCTGGTTGATCTCAAAAATGGATCCTCTTAAATACATCTTTGAGAAACCCTACTTGTCAAGCCGAATAGCAAGATGGCAAGTGATGTTGGCTGAGTATGACATTGTATACAAGACAAGAAAATCTGTAAAAGGAAGTGTAATTGCTGATCATCTAGCAGATAATGCTATCAAAGATTATAAGCCTTTGAAATTTGACTTTCCAGATGAGGATGTGTTGATAGTAGAAGAAGACAAAGAGAAGAATGATTGGTAGATCATGTCTTTTGATGGGGCAGTGAATGTTTCTGGTAATGGAGCAGGCGCTGTGATAATCTCACCTCACAAGAAGCAATATCCCATCTTGGTTAAACTATAATTTGAATGCACTAACAATACTGCTGAATATGAGGCTTGTATCCTTGGATTAGAAGCTGCTTTGGAGATGAAAATAAAGAAGCTTGATGTCTATGGGGATTCAATGTTAATAATCTGTCAAGTGAAAGGCGAATGGCAGACCAAGGAGGAAAAATTGATACCATATCAACAATATCTCTCGAAACTGACTGAGGGCTTTGATGAGATAGATTTTACCCACATGGGAAGAGACAAAAACCAGTTTGCTGATGCTTTGGCAACCTTAGCTTCTATGGCCAAAACTGATTACGGAGTAAGAGTACAACCAATCTGCATTGAGATTAGAAATTTTCCAGCTCATTGTTGTTCAGTTGAAGGAGAAATAGATGGGAACCCATGGTTTTATGACATCAAGCAGTTTATCCAATATCAAGAGTATCCCTTGGGGGCATCCAAAGCAGATATGAAGACCTTGAGAAGGTTAGCTCTGGAATTTTACCTGGATGGAGAAATTCTATACAAAAGGTCATTCAATGGGACTTTACTGAGATGTCTAGATGAAATCGAAGCTAAGTTAGCATTGCAAGAAATTCATGAAGGAATTTGTGCAACTCATGCAAGTGGGCATATGATGGCTAGACAATTCCAACGATCTGGGTATTTCTGGATGACTATGGAGAAAAATTGCATCGATTATGTCAAAAAATATCATAAATGTCAAGTATATAGTGATAAGATAAATGCACCTCCAGCTCCTCTATTTAATATGACATCACCATGGCCATTTGCAATGTGGGGAATAGATGTGATTGGGCCAATCAACCCAAAAGCCAGCAATAAGCATCAATTTATCTTAGTAGCCATTGATTACTTCACAAAGTGGGTGGAGGCCAGCTCTTATGCCCATGTAACTCAAAAGGTGGTCAAGAGTTTTATTGAGAAAGATTTGATCTGTCGGTATGGTTCACCTGAGAAGATAGTGACCGACAATGCCCAGAATTTTAATGGAAAAATGATCACAGAATTGTGCGTGAAGTGGAAGATTAAACATTCAAACTCATCTCCCTATAGACCAAAGATGAATGATGCTGTCAAAGCTACAAACCAGAATATCAAGAAAATTATCCAAAAGATGGTAGTCACTTACAAGGATTGGCATGAGATGCTTCCCTTTGCTCTACATGCATATCGCACAGCAGTAAGAACATCTACTGGAGCTACACCTTATTCACTAGTATTTGGGATGGAGGCGGTGATGCCTTTGGAAGTAGAAATTCCATCTTTGAGAGTACTAATAGAATCTGAACTAGAAGAAGCTGAATGGGCTAAAGTGAGATATGAGCAACTAAACATTATAAGCGAGAAGAGGTTGACTGTAATTTGTCATCACCAGCTATACCAAAGAAGGATGACCAAAGCATATGACCGGAAAGTCCGACCAAAAGAATTCAAAGAAAGGGATCTTGTACTCAAAACAATCTTACCACTACCAAGTGAAAACCGAAGCAAGTGGACACCAAACTATAAAGGCCCATATATAGTGAAGAAAACATTCTCCGGAGGGGCTTTGTTGTTAACTAGGATGGATGGAGATGATTTACCTAGGCCTGTGAACTTTGATTCTGTGAAAAAATATTATTTATGATGTGTTTCATCCAATCAAAATCAATTAAATGAAGTTTTGGCCAGGAAATTCTCTTTGCGTATACCTCACCAAAAAGCTCATGTATGATCTCAATGTCTCAATGAAGCAATTCCCTTGAAAGAGATGACCATACAAGTCAAAAACATATAATTGGAACAACTATCACTCAAATTCTGTCTTGGACTGACATTTTATCAACATGAATAATGGTTGGTAGTATATTAGCTTGTCATCGACTCGCAAAACATGGTATCTTATAAATCCAAAGCATTATGCTGGATGTGGACAAAGTTAATTGGTTTTAACTGATCTTACTTGAAATGAGGAAAGACCATCTTTGATATTCCTTTCACTTTGTTTTTAAATTATCCTTTGCAGTCCCAATTTGAGCCGAGTCTATTTAAAGCTTTTTCTTTTATAAGAACCTTAACTAAGATCACACCCTACACTAGGGGTAAAAAGAAAGAAATGATCATGGAAATCATCTTGAAGACATGTGAGCTTATGAAGTCTGACAACAAGGAATTCAACAAAAAATTCCAAATAATTGAGAGAATTCCCAACAAATAGAAAAAATTCCTAATTTGGAATATTTAGTATCATTTTGATGTCAAGATAGCAAAAGAAAAGACGAAGATAAGATAACAGTGATCTATAGTTTTTAAACCCTTAAACACTTTTTTGAGCTTATGAAATACTCTTTCTTTTACAGCCTTGAGTTATAAATACATTCCAGAACCTTCCTTATCCAGTAAATAGTTAAAAAGCCCTAACTTATAAAGCTAGAGTACCTTATACTCGGAGTCTACCCTTCTACCAACAAGAAGCTAGGTTGTTTTACTCTCTTTCTAATAACAATTACAAATGGGAAGCAAACGTGTTTTCCCTTATATAGAAGAATAGATCGGGTCTTTGCCAGTAGTGCCATCCTCCCCGCTGGCGATGTTACCTACCATTCCGATCATTACGATAGCAAGCCCCTCCCCGGCAGGAGTTTGACTTGGAGGCGGCGATCAACCCTCTCCTGGATAACAAATTCCGATCGTTACGATAGCAAGCCCCTCCCCGGCCGGAGTTTGACTTGGAGGCGGCGGTCAACCCTCTCCCGGATAACAGCGAACGAGGATGAAAAGCAATAGTCTCCATAAGTCAGAAGCATCCAGCAGCGCTGAGAAAGATAAAAAAAAAAAAAAAACAAGCAAAGCTCGGGACATTCAATAAGATATTATGTGCCTTTAAAGTCCTTTCTAATCAAGAAAGCAACATGGATCAATAAACAACGTTCTCAAAATATAGGATACTTTTTCATAAAGAGTCATGACGTAGCAAATAATTACTCATTATTATTCATGCTGTTAAAAGGAGTGTT
>NW_011502099.1:0-286 GCF_000495115.2 Populus euphratica | reverse complement strand
ACCAGATCAAAATTAAGGCAACAAATTTCTTCCCTCAATCAGTTCAAGTTCCTGTAGGTTTGGAGTCCTCAGTGAGAACTTTCTTAAGAGAATCTGATCTGGTCTATTCCTCATCATAAGTTAAAAGAAAGCCTGAAACAAATAACAAGCATGCATTATTCATATGACACTTTGCATCCATTTGTGCATTTCATTCATATTTTTTTTTTGCATTCACTCAGGCTGAAATATAGGTCCCCCAAAAGACCATAAAATTCATTACACTCGACTACGAAAAAAGATAATG
>NW_011502129.1:0-25648 GCF_000495115.2 Populus euphratica | reverse complement strand
TATTATTAGATATATTATTATAAAACATGCTTTAGTTAAGGAGTTATTGATACTTCAAGTGCAAAATGATGATATAAAACCATGGTAAAAATGCACTTTTAAGTACTAATCACACTCCTCAACCAGCTTATTACTAGTCCCTAGTAATCAAAGCGTTAAAATTGAAAAACAATTTGCAAATTCCCCAAAGTAAGGTATTCATCATTTAACTTCCATTAATCTATCCAGATAAACAAACTCTCATTAAATTTATATATCTACTCAATACCTCTTAACAAGATATTAATAAACCTTTCTTTTGTGCTCAATGTATCAACACATAATTATGGGGCTTTTCTTGGAAGAAAACAAAATTTTTGTTCTAATGTTTAAGGTTAACTTCCTTGGGTTGGGATTATTATTTTTGTCTTTTTTTTGTTTCTTTTTTTTTAATTATATATACATATACTTTAAAAACATCATGCATCTTTAACCCGTGTAACGAGCTTTCGGCTAATGACTCCCAGACCAGTTGGTCTTAGGGCATTAGGTGTTAAGACACCCCTACGAGCTTAGTAACTCGGGTCGCAGATACTGATATGTAGATAGTGCAATGTTTGATTTCCTTAAGCTTTTCTCCTCAACCCATGTAACAAGCGTTGGGCCAATAGCTCACAAGTCAGTTAACTTTAGGGTATTAGGTGTTAAAACACCACTTCAGGCTTAATTGCTTAGGTTAGGGAGGCTACGAAACCAAACTTATCTATATTTTTATTATTATCATTTTTTTTTCTTTTTTTTAATTATATACAATCCCTTTCCCTTAGTTGTTACCTTTAACAAAAGAACATAAATAATGTAATAATCCAATGTGCAACCCACAATCATATGTTAAAGTGTGTGTGTGAAAATTAAGGTTTAAGAATACATGTTAAATGAGTATATTAGTAGAATTAAATGATAATAATGCGAGAGTTTGTAAATCTGAATATTTCAAGAAGTATTATAATAGACCTTGTTAAGAATGGTTACTAAGATGCGTCTCAAGAGTCACTTTAACAAAAGAGCTCCTTTACTCTGCCATCCTAGTAACAACAATTATGCTCATGCTTTATGAAATGAAAAACAATTTTTTTTTTATCAACTACTATCCTCTCCCCCCAACCAAAATGAGACATTGTCCTTAATGTTTAAAGGTAGAAAGATAGAGTATAGAAGATATCACCTGAAATAACGAACACTAACAAACCTGAAACATGCTGAAACAAAAATAAGAAATAACAAAACACAATAATAAAACCAAAAGACACAAAAATTCACAAATGAAGGCTCAAATCCAATCTAAGCTTTTTACGGCTTTCTTTAGTTGACCAATTTATGCGACTCATGGAAGGATCAATTACAAGAATGAAGGATTGTAGCTGGTTAATTAATTGTTCAGCAGTAGCAGCAGAGATTATGATTTGTCGTGCAGAAGATGTTAGAAATTCCTGTTCCACAGCATGATCAAGAAAAGACAACAACTTATCATAATAACCATTAACATTTAACAAACCTATGGGTTTATGGTGAATGTGCAGTTGAGTCTAAGAGGAAATATGAAAGATCTCTTCCAATGTACCTAGACCACCTGATAAAGCAATGAAAGCATCAGCATGGTTAAATATTGCATTCATTCGAGCTGACATTGTGGAGACCTAAAGTTCCTCTCCAATTGTTTTTCCAATGATGTCCCCTTGTGCCAAAGCTTTGGAGACAACCCCCAAAACTTGACTACCTCTCATTAACCCAAGACTGCCTCCCCCATGCACTAAATGAATCTTTCTCTCAGCTAGCACTTGACCAAGATGATTTGCTGATTCTAAAAACTCCTTTTCTTTCCCAAGACTAGATCCACCAAAAACACAAATATTTCTTATATGATGACCTAAGGAACTTGCCATTTCTACACACTTCTGTAGTTGTTGAATGTATGGGTTGAGTAGAAATGAAAGGAAGGAAGAGAGGATTTTATAGATGAGAAATTAAAAAGCTAATCATACCACCTATATATAGGCCAGCTGGAGTCTCACTCACACACGCACACATACACACACTCTCTTTATTTATTTATTTTAAAAAAATATGTATGTATAGGTAGTTGTGATTATGGCTCACATCTTCCCTTGATTTTATGTCCAAGAACGGCTTAAACCCTCTATAGGTCGGGGATAGGCTTCCCATCTAGTTTTCTTAAAAACTAGCAAACAAGGTCTTTTTTAGTCAAATTCTCAAGATTATGTCGAGCATGTTCCTTATGGAATATTGGCCATAAATCATGAATTGCACGATGTTTATCTAGACTATGATGAGACTTAAGAGTCAATAGAAGATTATCTAAAGACTCTCTGTGTTTTGAAATAAATCCCACCTTTTGACAACTTTCACAGTTTTTGCGGAATGCATGTGACTCCTTGAATATAGTGGGCCAGTAAAATCCACTCTATAAGATTTCTATAATCCTCTTTTTTGACGAGAAATGATCCCCACGTGCCTTAGAGTGACAAAATTTAATGAAATTACTTACCTCATTGTCGAGAATGCATTTTTGAAATATTTGATCAGGACAATAATTGAATAAGTAGGGGTCATACCAATAGAAATTTTGCACATTGCTCAAAAATTTTCTTTTGTCTTTGGTACTCTAGTGAGCTGACAAAAATCCAAAAGCAAGAAAATTGATATTTTTAGCAAACCAAGGCATTGAACTATGAGAAAGTAAGGATTCATTAGGAAAGTAATCATTGATAGTTGTGATGTTGGGTGTCAAATCTGTTGTCACTTTTGATAAAAGATCTGCATCAACATTTTTGGTGCCTTTTTCATCCTCGATTTCTTCCTGATTGGTCATGGCATGAGAAAATGGAAGTGCTGGAGGGGAATCAGTCTTTTCTTTGTAATGGGAAGTGCTGGCGGAGAATCAGTCGTTTCTTTGCAATTTTCAGATTCAACCCCTTCCTTACCCTTAGAGATTGACTCATCATCTTTCTCACAAGGTTCAAGAATTTATTTTTGAATAACCTTACCACTACAAAAAGTGATGACTGATTTGACTTAATCCATGTGTTGACTTCCAGGACTACTTGTATTTGCATAGTATTGCCCCTTGAGATTTTGCTGTGGTTGAGATGGAAACTTACCTTGCTCTTGAAAAGTGAGAGCAGATGTGAATTTTGCAAGAGTGTCTTTAAAATCTGTTATGCTTTGAGTAAGTTGAGTGTTGATTGTCTCTTGCTTGTCAATGAATGCATACAAAGTTTCCTCAAAATTACTTTTAAGAGGTGGAGCATAAAAAGGTACATATCCATAAGAATTTTGGAAATTATAGTGTGCTTGAAACTATGGTGGTGAAGTTTGTGCATTATCACTCTTCCAACTGTGCTTTATGAAATGAAAAACAATTTTTTTTTTTTATCAACTACTACCCTCTCCCCCCAACCAAAACGAGACATTGTCCTCAATGTTCTAAGGTAGAAAGATAGAGTATAGAAGATATCACCTGAAATAACGAACACTGACAAAACCTGAAACACACTAAAACAAAAATAAGAAATAACAAAACACAATAATAAAACCAAAAGACACAAGTTTTTACAAACAAAAAAAAATTCAAATCGCAGTTGTGATTGTGGCTCACATCTTCCCTTGGTTTTACGTCCAAGAACGGCTTAAACGCCCTCTATGGGTCGGGGATAGGCTTCCCATCCAGTTTTCTTAAAAACTGGCAAACAGGGTCTTTTTTTAGTCAGATTCCCAAGACTATGCCAAGCATGTTCTTTATGAAAATGGGTTCCTAAGTTATGAATTGCACGATGCTTATCTTGACTATGATGAGACTTAAGAGTCAATAGAAGATTATCTAAAGACTCTCTGTGTTTTGAAATAAATCCCACCTTCTGACAATTTTCACAGTTTTTGCGGAATGCATCTGACTCCTTGAATATGATGGGCCAGTAAAATCCACTTTGTAAGATTTCTACAATCCTCTTTTTTGATGAGAAATGACCTCCATATGCCTTAGAGTGACAAAATTTAATGAAATTACTTACCTCATTGTCGAGAATGCATTTTTTAAATATTTGATCAGGACAATAATTGAATAAGTAAGGGTCATCCCAACAAAAAGTTTGCTCATTGCTCAAACATTTTCTTTTATCTTCAATACTCCAGTGAGCTGGCAAAAATCCTGAAGTAAGAAAATTGATATTTTTAGCAAACCAAGGCATTGAACTAAGAGAAAGTAGAGATTTATCAGGAAAGTAATCATCGATTGATGTGATGTCGGGTGTCGAATCTGTTGTCACTTTTGATAAAAGATCCGCATCAACCTTTTCGGTGCCTTTTTCATCCTCGATTTCTTCCTGATTGGTCATGGCATGAGAAAATGAAAGTGCTGGCGAAGAATCAGTCGTTTCTTTGCAATTTTCATATTCAACCCCTTCCTTACCCTTAGAGGTTGACTCATCATCTTTCTCACAAGGTTCAAGAATTGGTTTTTGAATAACCTTACCACTACACAAAGTGATGACTGATTTGACTTGATCCATGTGTTGACTTCCATAACTACTTGCATTTGCATTGTATTGCTCCTTGAGATTTTGCTGTGGTTTAGATGGAAACTTACCTTGCTCTTGAAAATTGAGAGCAGATGTGAATTTTGCAAGAGTATCTTTAAAATCTGTTATGCTTTGAGCAAGTTGAGTGTTGATTGTCTCTTGCTTTTCAATGAATGCATACAAAGTTTCCTCAAAATTTCTTGTAGGAGGTGGAGCATAAGGAGGTGCATATCCATGATAATTTTGGAAATTATAGTGTGCTTGAAACTGTGGTTGTGAAGTTTGTGCATTGTTGTTCTCACTCTTCCAATTGAAATTTGGGTGATTTCTCCAACCAGGGTTGTATGTTTGGGAGTATGGGTTGTGGTTGGCCCTTTGGAAACTGTTTAAAGCATGGGCTTGTTCATGGAGACATTCTTTAAAAGAAGGCAAGGTTGGACAATCGTTGGTTGAGTGTTCATTTGTTTCACAGATTTGACACACAATGTTTTCAACAGATTTTAATTGACCACTCTTTTTCAATTCTAGTGCCTCAACTTTTCTAGCTAAAGATGCAAATTTGGCTTGAAGGTCATGATCTTCCCTAAGGTTGTACATACCTCCACTAGATGTATGAGGTTGAGTTTTACTCGGTGCCTCATAAGTACCTGCGGTGTCCCAATTTTGAGCATTTTCAGCTAACAAGTCTAAGTACTCCATTGCTTCATCAGGGTCTTTATCTTCAAAAGTTCCATTGCACATCAATTCAACCATTTGCCTATCTTTAGGTGTTAACCCTTCATAGAAATGTGAAACCAATCTCCATGTTTCAAAACCATGATGAGGGCAAGTACTAAGCAAGTCTCGATACCTATCCCAACATTTGTAAAATGTTTCTCCTGGTTTTTGAGTGAAAGTGGTGATTTGTCTCTTGAAAGAGTTTGTTCTATGAGATGGGAAAAACTTCTTTAAAAACTGTTGTTGCATTTCATTCCAAGCATGAATGGATCCTGGTCTTAAATTTTTTAGCCATGTTTTAGCTTTATCTTTTAATGAAAAAGGAAAAAGCTTTAATCTGATGGTGTTCATGCTATAATTTGAATCATTATAGGTGTTACAAACCTCCTCAAATTCCCTTAAATGCAAGTATGGATTTTCTAAATCTAAGCCATGAAAAGAAGGTAAAAGTTGAATAATGCCTAGCTTAAAATTGAAATGAGATGCATCAGGAGGGAAAACTATGCATGATTGTGCACTTGTTCTTGTGGGATTCATGTGGTCTCTAAGTGTTCTAGCACGGTTATTCTCATTATTTTCATTACGAAGTGATTGATTATCTTCTTCGGCCATATTTTCTGAAAATGATGAGGATACCCTACAAAGTCTACCACTTGATGTATGTGACCACAATCTCATGCACATGTAGCAATATAATAAAATAAAGAAAAAAAAAGAAGAAGGAAGAAAACAAAATAAGGAGAAATAAAACAAAAGAGACAAAGTTATATACAAGAGAAAATAAAATAAAAACTATAATTTATACAAGAACTTACCTCCCCAGCAACGACCCCAAAAACTTGACATGACTAAAAGATTGATGTCTTCTCCCAAGTGCAGGAGTGTCAAAGTAATAAATAACTCGGCAAGACCGGGGTCAAACCACAGAGAGGTTAATTGTACAAATTATAAACGACAATAGTACAACAACAACAATAATAATAACAACAATAATAATAATAGTAATAACAACAATGACAATAATGACAATAATGACAATAATAATAATAATAATAATAATAACAATAATAATAACAATAATAATAATAATAATAATAATAATAATAATAATAATAATAATAATAAAGAAGATGATGAGAACTTGGAGATGGAAAATTAATGTAAGGATTAAACAATAATATTAACAAATGTCAAGGTTAGAGGATCCACTAATGGTATGTCAAACAAGTATAGTATAAACTCTTATTATTCAATTGGAAACCACACACAAAGGAGGTTCCAATCAGATTATATATTGTTAACATGATTACATTAGTCATCTTATTCGATTAATGCTAATACTTGTAAATCTCGTCAAGCATTCGTGATTATAACTTATGTTAACAACAAATCAAGTTCCTTTCATAGCTCAGGTGTCGATTATACCATAGAGTATGGGCTATGAAAGTGCCAAGCATTTGTTGTACCAAGTGTTATACAACATAAATCAAGATTAGTCATTTAACAAGCAAAGTATTAAAGAGTGAACAAGATAACAAATACAAAACATGTTAGTATCACACATTAAAGTTCATATTAAGTTTACACTATACTTATTCTTACACCATTAGTGTAACCTTTTCACCTTGACATAATAAACTTAGCTAGACATAATAAAAGAAAGAAAAATAAATAAACAAAATAAGAACATAAATAAGATAAGAGTTAACTAAGTAAAGGAATGGAATTTTCAATTGAAAGAGACTGATGACCTCAATGCTAGATTAGCCTCATTAGCTAGGAAAGTAGAGTCTCTTGAGATTAAAAAAGTGCATGTCATGAGTGAACAACAACAGGAAAGTTGTGTTGTTTGTGAGAGCAAAGGGCATAGGACAATTGTGTGTCCTACCATTCCAGCCTTCAAAGAAGTGCTATATGGCCAAACTTCTGATTCAAGTAATGTTAGAAAGCCATTTTCAAACCAAGTAGGCAATCCCTACTCTAAGACCTATAATCCTGGATGGAGGAACCACCCAAATTTTGGATGGAGAAATGAGGGTCTTCAGTACCTCAAACATTTCAACCTCCACGCCAACCATTTCATGCTCCCACACATAACACATACCAACCACCTCATAAGAGATCCCTAGAGGATACTCTTCAACAATTCATACAAACGCAAGGAGGAATCAACAACCAAGCTTACAAATTCCAAGACCAGACCAATAGGACCTTAGATGACATTCGAAGTCAACTAAGTTGACTCAATCACTAAGCATTGAAGAGAAGGGAAAAATCCCAGCTCAACCAATGCCCAATCCTAGAGGTCAGGTACACATGAGTGAATCCTCACCTAGTGAACCTTCAAACTATGAACAAGTCCAAGCCATCACTACCCTTAGAAGTGGAAAGATTGTTGACAAAGGTATAGGTTTTAGGATTCCTAAAGGTATTGTGGAGGAGAAATCTAGGGAAAGTGAAGAGGGAATCAAAACACAAGTGACAAATAAGAGTTTGAGTGACAAAGAAGGCAAGATAAATGAGAAAGAGATGGGTGAGAAAGGAGATGATTCAAGAAAAATTGGAGTCAAAGTGAGTGATTTAGAATTTGTTCCTCGAGCACCATTTCCACAAAGGTTAAGGAAACCTAAACAAGATCTTATGAACTCAGAAATCTATGAATTGTTCAAACAAGTGAAAGTCAATATTCCACTCCTTGATGCAATTAAACAAGTTCCATCTTATGCAAAGTTTCTTAAGGATTTATGCATAGTCAAAAGGAGATTGAATGTGAAAGAAAGAGCCTTTCTAACTGAACATGCTAGTGCCATCATCTAGTTTAAGACCCCTCCCAAATACAAAGATCCTGGTTGTCCTACCATTTCATGCATTATTGGAAGTCATAAGATAGATCAAGCTTTGTTGGATTTAGGAGCAAGTGTGAATTTAATACCCTACACTGTTTACGAACAATTAGGTTTAGGAGAAATCAAGCCTACTCAAATCACCCTTCAATTAGCTGATAGGTCAATCAAGATTCCCAGGGGTATCGTTGAGGATGTGTTGGTCTAAGTAGATAAATTCTACTTTCCTGTTGATTTTGTAGTGTTAGACACCGCACCAATTCAAGGTTCTAATGCTCCCATCCCAGTCATTTTAGGGAGACCTTTCCTAGCTACATCCAATGCCTTAATTAACTGTAGAAATGGGGTGATGAAATTGTCTTTTGGGAATATGACTATGTAGATGAACATATTCAATGTCTCCAAACAAATTGGGGAACATGAGGACATTAGAGAGGTAGATTTGATCCAAACAGTTTGTCAAGAACACTTTGAGAGAGTGTGGATCAAGGATCCATTGGAGAGAACTTTAATTCATGATGAAAGATTTTGTTTTTTGGAATATGTTGATGAGGAAGTAAGAGAACTCGAGACTTATTTAGATCCAATGCCTATTATGTCAATAGGTCAATGGACCCCATCGTTTGAGCCTTTGATTTCACCCCATGTGAAAGTTAAGGCATCTCTTGTCCAGCCTTATAAACCAGAAAGGAAGCCTTTACCAAGTGATCTTAAGTATGCATTTCTAGGGGAAGATGAATCATATCCTATTGTGATCTCATCAAAACTTAGCATAGAGCAAGAACAAAAACTTTTAAGAGTGGTGAGAAAACACAAGAAAGCAATTGGGTGGAAAATTACTGACTTGAAAGGAATTAGCCCTCTTTTATGTACACATAGAATCTATCTTGAAGAAGAGGCTAAATCTGTGAGGCAAATGTAAAGACGATTGAACCCAAACATGAAGGACGTAGTGAGAGGTGAAGTGCTTAAGCTACTTGATGCAGGTATCATTTACCCTATTGCAAACTCAAAATGGGTTAGTCCAACCCAAGTTGTCCCTAAAAAATCTGGAGTCACGGTAGTAAATAATGAAAATAATGAGCTGGTACCAACTAGAATCCAAACTGGATGGCGTATGTGCATTGATTATCGTAAATTGAACATGGTGACTAGGAAGGACCATTTTCCACTTCCATTTTTAGATCAAGTGCTTGAAAGAGTAGCTGGAAGAGCTTTCTATTATTTTCTTGATGGATACTCGGGTTACAACCAAATTGAGATTTCTTTAGAAGACCAAGAAAAAAACCACTTTCACTTATCCTTTTGGTACATATGCTTATAGAAGAATGCCTTTTGGTTTGTGTAATGCACTAGCCACTTTTCAAAGGTATATGATGAGTATCTTTAGTGACATGGTGGAAACTTTTTTGGAAGTTTTCATGGATGATTTTTCAGTTTATGGGGATTCTTATGAGTTGTGTCTAATGCATTTAGAAAAAGTCCTTGAAAGATGTGAAGAGAGCAATCTTGTACTTAATTAGGAGAAGTGTCATTTTATGGTGACACATGGCATTGTCTTAGGTCACATTGTCTCTTCAAAAGGAATAGAGGTAGATAAGTCAAAAGTGGAAATCATTCAAAAATTACCTACCCCTAGGACTGTGAAAGATGTGAGATCCTTTTTAGGATATGCTGGTTTTTATCGAAGATTCATTCATTCTTTTAGTACCATTGCCAAACCATTGTGTAACTTGTTGTCACAAGATGTCCAATTTGATTGGACATCAAAATGTCAAGAAGCTTTTGAAAAGCTTAAAGGGTTGTTGACAACTGCACCAATCATGCAAGCTCCTGATTGGTCTTTACCATTTAAACTAATGTGTGATGCTAGTGATTTTGCGGTTGGGGCTGTTTTAGGGCAAAGAAAAGATAAGAAACCTCATGTCATATATTATGCTAGCAAGACTTTGAATGATGCTCAATTGAATTACACTACAACTGAAAAAGAACTCTTAGCTGTGGTCTTTGCATTAGACAAGTTTAGGTCTTATTTGGTTGGATCTCGTGTTATTGTTTTCACTAATCATGCAGCATTGAAATATTTGCTCACAAAACAAGATGCCAAACCACGTTTGATTCGATGGATCCTCCTACTCCAAGAGTTTAACCTTGAAATTCGAGATAAAAAGTGAGTAGAGAATGTAGTGGCTGATCATTTGTCTCGTCTTTCAAGCTATGAGACCATAATTGATGAATCTCCAATAAATGAACTCTTTCCTGATGAAAATTTATTTTGTACAGGTACTGTCTCCTACATTGGTTCTCCATGGTATGCTGACATAGCAAATTACCTAGCCACAAGTCAGATTCCTTCTCATTGGTCTAAACTTGACAAACAAAAATTCTTGCGCAATGTGCGCACCTTTTTTTAGGATGATCCCTACCTATTTAAATACTGTCCTGACCAAATTATTAGGCGGTGCATCCCTGATCATGAAATTCCAAGTGTCATTAATTTTTGTCATGCATTAGCCTGTGGTGGGCATTTCTCTTCCAAGAAAACCATTGCCAAAATCTTGCAGTGTGGTTTTTATTGGCCCACCATGTTTAAAGATGTTCATGCCTTCTGTGTTGTATGTGACCAATGCCAACGACTAGGTAGCCTCACTAGGCATAACATGATGCCCCTTAACCCCATCCTTGTTTTGGAAATATTTGATTGTTGGGGGATTGATTTCATGGGACCTTTTCCAAGTTCATTTGGTTACCAATTCATCCTTGTAGCTGTTGATTATGTGTCTAAATGGGTGGAGGCCATTGCATCTTGAACCAATGACCATCGAGTTGTGGTCAAATTCTTGAAAGAAAATATTTTCTCTCGTTTTGGCATGTCCCGGGCTATGATTAGTGATGGGGGAAAATATTTTTGTAACAAACCCGTTGGAATTTTGATGAGAAAATATGGTGTAATTCACAAGGTCAGTATCTCCTATCACCCACAGACTAGTGGCCAAGCTGAGTTGGCAAATAGGGAGATCAAGAACATTTTAGAGAAAACAGTCAATCCAAACCATAAAGATTGGTCCCTAAGACTAGTTGATGTTTTGTGGGCATATCGTACTGCTTATAAGACCTCTTTAGGAATGTCTCCTTATAGGCTAGTTTATGGAAAGCCTTTTCATCTCCTTGTTGAGATTGAGCACCGTGCATATTGGGTCATTCGGCAATTCAATGACAATGAAAACGAGGTTGGCAAAAATAAAAAGCTTCAATTGGATGAATTAGAGGAGTTGAGAAATGATGCATTTGAAAATGCAAAAATTTCAAAACATAAGATGAAAACTTTGCATGATAAACATATTCTTAGAAAATCCTTTCATGTTGTTCAAAAGGTTCTCTTGTATAATTCACGATTACATCTCTTTCCTGGGAAATTGAGGACAAAATGGATTGGTCCATTTGTGATTAAATCCATCTCTGAGCATGGTGCATTTGAGGTAGAAAATCCCAAGAATGGAAATATTTTCAAAGTAAATGGTCATCGATTGAAACCTTATCTTGAAAATGTTGTGGCTGAAGTTGAGACATTGAGTTTTTATTTTTATTTTATTTTTATTTTTATTTTTCATTTTTATTGTTTTTTTCATTTTTATTCTTCTTTCTTCCATCTCTTATATTTTCTTGTTCATGCATTTGGGCCAATGCATTATTTTAAGTTAGGGGGGTGTGAGGCTCTTTATTTTCAAAAAAAAAAAACATCAATGTTTTCTTTTAGTTGTGATATGCAGGTTAAAAAAAAAAATCAAGCAAGAAGTCAGCTCATGCCCAATTCAATCAGACATTCGTCCTTGAAAACAGAAGGGGAGTAACAATTTTCTAATCTTTATACTTTTCTTCTCTTTCTCTTTTACATTGAGGATAATGTAAAACTTAATTTTAGATATTTCATTATGTTGAATGCTTAAGAATCCATGCTTGTTAAAAAAAAAAACTTGCATTCGTATGTGAATGAGACTTGTTTAGGATCATCATTACATTTTTGGATTCATTATTATGTTGAACATTGCATGCTTTAATTTGGGATAGATAATATCTTATAAAGCAAGATATAGCATACTTTTTTTTAAGATTACTGAAGTACATCTTTCCTTGTAAAAGTTGTGTGAGTTGTGTGATTATGCATGAAAGATGAGTATGATGCTTTACTTGTGATTATCCCTTTTGATCCAGTCCTAAACAAGGTTTAAGTAAATAGAGTAATAATTATTACATAAATAAATGTGTACAAAGTTCTATCTACTCCAATGTTTTGAGTTGCTCAGTAACTAGGGGTATTCATCACAAATGTTTATCTTTACGTCAAACGGCAGCTTAAAATATGAGTATGCAAAGCACTTTAAGTTTGTGACTTTATGAGTAACCGGGTGCATTCATCACAAATATTTGTATTCGCGTCAAAAGGGAAGTGACTACTTAAAGACAAAGAATAAATCATATCTTCAAAAAAAAAAAAAAACAAAGACAGAAAAAAAAATATAGATATTTCTCTAGTTTGCTACCTTGTTTGTGTTGGTGAAAAGGGAAGATTACAAGTTGAGTTTTCGTATGAATCAATTATGTTGGTTGCACGATAAATATGACTGAATTTGAAAATTTTGTATGGATGTTTGATTTAGAGAATGTGAGTATGCTTATTTTTCTTTATTTGCTATTGTGTACACTAAGTTAAAGATTCCAATGTTTGCATGATAGGTCCTTCAAGTGTGATGAATCGAGCCTAATTATGATTGTTATTATTCTTTTTATTTCAAAGGTTTTATGTTTTGTTTTGCTTGAGGACTAGCAAAATCTAAGTTGGGGGGTGTGATTGTGCATCAAAAGTGTCATTAAGTCTCTTATTTTACATATGTATTTATTGTTTTTATTTGGTTTTTTTAATAATAATTGATGTGCTTTTTAGTAATGAAGTTTGTTTTAATGTTTCGATAGGTTTTTGGAGCTTAAATGAATTAATTCAGGAAATTCAACGTCGGAATTCAGAACAAAGAATTGAAGAGATATTTAGTTGAAGATTGAAGCAAATCTTGGTTCAAATAAGTGCTCCAAATTTGTCCCAAAAATCAATTCTATTCCAATTCTAGAAAAGAATATCATATGATCTATTTCAAGCTCAAACTTGCCTTATGCTGTGTGCAAACTTCAACCATTAAACACTCAAGGTTTCAATGTCAATCTTAGCCCAAATAATAGTATATTTGTATACTTATTTGATGCTTAAATTCAACCCCAAATCAGCCCCAAATCAACCCCAAATCAACCTTCAAATCAGCCCAAACACAATTCATGATCTTACATGTCCACACAACAACAATTGATTTATTTTGGGTAATCCATTGATACAAGAAGGCAAGCATATGGATGGAAAGCTGGAGGGGATATTTTTACATTATTTTGGGTCAAAAAGAAGAAAGAGATACCTCATAAATGAGGAAGAAAAACGTGCACCAAAGTGGTTGCAAAGCTGTCCTAATTTGATTTTTCAGAACACCTTTCGGTGTTTTACCCATAAATTTTGACTCAGGTGTCCAAATAAGCTGTTCTTTAATGATCTGGAAAGGTGACATAATTTCCTATAAATATGTCTCTAATAGACATCAAGAGGAGAGGCTTCTAAGAGGGTCAAATTGCTGTCCAAAGTTAGAGTCAGATTTGTGTCTGAATTTTTTTTGAAATTGTGTTGTGTTCTTCTTTATATATTTCGGTTCTTTAGTTTGTAAAACTTATTATTTCAATTTGATTCAAGTTATTTCATGTTTATTGAAGTATTCTTATGTATAATCATGGTTGGCTAATCTCTTTCTTGGATCCAAATCAAGGATGATGGTGATTGAGGTGAGTTCTTTAGGATATGAATGAATCTTAATGTTTATCTTCTCATTTTCTTCATGAATGATTTATTATTGCAAAGAAATTTTAGAAATCATTTAGGTAATGTTATAATCTTGAATTTTTATGCACAAACTTTAGTTTTGGTATAGAGATTGCTTGATTCAATGTCTTACTTAATATGAAAGTACTTGTTCATTCTTAAGTAATAATCAATCTTCATCTTTCTAAACTTCATTGCAATATCTTCCGATCTAATATCACCATCTTTGATATTAGGTTGAGTTATCTTATATATGTTGAAGAAATCACCAATACATCACCATTAAAATTGATTTAGACCAAGACTTACTTTTTCTTGTCATTTAAAATCTATTTACACTTTTTCATCTTTGAAAACAAATACATCAATTATTTTCAACCAAGTTATTGTTAATTTAATTTCTCTTGAGTTTTTTTTTGTTACCTAGCTTAATTTCCAGATCTAGCTCTCTATGAATATGACCTCAATCTTACTGAGTTAATTGCTACATCGCACACTCGTGCACTTGCGAGTTAAAACAAGCCGATCATAAAAAGCGGTCAAGCAGCCAACAAAAGGCCCAAAGGATTTTTGTTTTAACCCAGCCGAACCATATGGGCTAGGTTAAGGCAAAAGGCCTCACTCCATTTCTTTACCACTAGTTTGACCTAGTGATCTTGTTCTCTAGCAAATGTCAGCACAACACTAGAACATGAGTTATTTCTTCTTATTATCCATATATAGCACCATGAATGAGGGATCCAGGGAAGAAAAAAGTGTTACCTGGCTAGTGGCGGTGCTTCCAGAGTCACGATGGTCCATGGTAGAGGCTAACAATAGTGGTTTTGAAGGGGAGGTTGTGATGGAGAAAAACGTAGGTGATAATGGCTTTCACGTTGGTCTTTGGTGGTTGTTTTTGGTTGGAATGAAATGGGGTTGTAGGGTAAGGTCTTGTGAGTCTCAATTAGACTAAGAAAAGGGTAGAAGAGAGTCTCTCTCTATCTCTCTCTCTCTCTTTTTTCTCTTTTCTCTTTGGTTTTCCTTCTTTCCCTTTTGGTTTTCTTTTTTATTCTTCACCTGAACTTCACCCCTATTTATAGAGGGTGAATAAGGTGCTTGGGATCCCTTCTAGGCTTGAATCCTGGCCATTGATTCGTTTAGAAAGGGTCTCAACTATTGGTCATAAGACAACAATTTGAAACTGCCAAAACCAGGTTGTTAAGGTTGGCTAGGTTAAGGATTTTAGATGCTTATTACAGCGTCTCTGATTAGTACTTAAAAGTGCATTTTTATCAAGGTTTTATATCATCATTTTGCACTTGAAGTATCAATAGCTCCTTAACTAAAACATGTTTTATAATAATATATCTAATAATATAAGATACCTTTAATTTGTGGTAAATGTTCATTTTAAATGCAGGCCTATCACATAAATGAAAGGATTGATTAATGAATTTAAAAACTGAAATTGAAAGGATAAAGAGATGGCCAAACTTAGAAAAGAGATATCGGTGCAATCCAAACCGGAACACTGTTCGGTAATTGGGTTATATCTGGAGCTATAGATCTCAGATTTAGGTCTACTTTATATGGATGGAAAGGTAAGACATAGGCCTACACTTTCATATGGAGCCCAAGATCTAAAAATGCCATTTTCAAGTCCAAATTGTTGCAACAACAAAGAAGCCCAAATTTGTCCTCCAGCCCAAGCATTGTTCAGTATTTTGGCCATATCTAGAGTTCTAAAAGTTGAAATGAGTTGAATTTTTGACATAAGAAAGATGAGACAATTTCCTACAACTTCCATGTTTATAAGTGGCTCTAATTTTGACGTTATCAATGATTTTTTAGGCAGACAAGAAAAGATAAGGATTGTCACCAAGTCAAGAGTTGGTCATCCACTCATCAATTAGTCATCAAATCAATAGTTCCCAATTTTGGCCTATAAAAAGAGGCATTTGCCATGAATTTAGGCATCTTGGTCTCCAGATCAAGATCATGCTTTTACTTTCTCTCTTTGTATTTTTTGTATTTCTTATGCTTTGCTTTCATTAATATCTTGTTTATGCCTTTCATTTCCTTTCCTTTACTTAGTTAACTTTTATCTTGTTTAAGTTCTTGTTTTATTTATTTATTTTTCTTTCTTTCATTATGTCTAGCTAAGTTTATTATGTCAAGGTGAAAAGGTTACACTAATGGTGTAAGAATAAGTATAGTGTAAACTTAATATGGACTTTAATGTTTGATCCTAACATGTTTTATATTTGTTATCTTGTTCACTCTTTAATACTTTGCTTGTTAAATGACTAATCTTGATTTATGTTGTATAACAATTAGTACAACAAATGCTTGGCACTTTCATAGCCCATACTGTATGGTATAACCAACCTGAGCTATGAAAGGAACTTAATTTGTTGTTAACATAAGTTATAATCATGAATGCTTGATGAAATTTACAAGTATTAGCATTAATTGAATAAGATGACTAATGTAATCATGTTAACAATCTATAATCAGATTGGAACCTCCTTTGTGTGTGGTTTCCAATTCAATAATAAGAGTTTATACTACACTTGCTTGACATACCATTAGTGGATCCTCTAACCTTGACATTTGTTATTATCATTGTTTAATCGTTACATTAATATTTCATCTCAAAGTTCTCATCTTCTTCTTCTTCTTCTCCTTCTTTTTCTTTATTATTGTTATTATTATTATTACTATTATTATTAGTATTACTACTATTATTATTATTGTTATTGTTATTATTGTTATTATTATTATTGTTATTACTATTATTATTGTTGTTGTTGTTATTATTATTCTTGTTGTATTATTGTATTTATAATTTGTACAATTAACTCCTTGTGGTTCGACCAGGTCTTGCCGGGTTATTTATTACTTCGACACTCCTGCACTTGGGAGAAGACATCAATCTTTTAGTCGTGTCAGTCTCTCATGTGATAATTTGGCAAGAATGGGTTGAAAATATATTACATTATCATGGCATGAGGGTGATGTGTTTTTTTCTTTCTTGTTTGGTAAAAGGATGAGAGAAGACATCATAACCTAATTTTTGTTTATTTCCTAATTTTTTTTAAAAAAATTTAAAGCCTAGCAATATAGAGAAAATAGGCTAGGGAAGATTTCAAAAATACAAAAACATCAAGCTACAATTTTAGAGGAAATTCAAGACCTAATTTTATCCCATTATGCCTAAAAAATAAAGAAGGAATGCAAATTAAAGGTCAAATGAAATTATTATTGGATGAATCTACATAAAAATTAAGTCCAAGTACATAATTAAATTTTCAATAGGTCAATCTAATTTATTTATGGGCCAAATTGAATTTTAACTATGTTTAAGAATTATATTTGGTCAAATTGATGGATTTAATTAAGTGCAAGAACTTAATTATACTTTAAATAGATCAAATTAATTTTATTAGGGGCTTAATTGGTGAAAATTTAAGTTTCGGAGCCCAATTTGGGCTTAATTGAGAATATTGCAACTTTAAGAGTTTAAATTTAATTTTTACCAAGTTAATTAATTAAAAACATGAGTAAAATTACAATAAAATTAATGTTTTAGGGTCAAATTAAAACATTTCACAGTAAATGATTATTTTACAAAAGGCAGCAAACTATGAGAGTTTATTTGATTGAAATCAGGGATGAAATTGAAGAAATTAAAAGTTTAATAGTCAATCAGGAGTTAAATTACATAAATTTAAAACCATGGATCATATTGAAAAAGGAAAATAAATTTGGGGTTCCAATTGAAGTTTCCCAGAGGTTTAATTACATTAAATAAAAAGTTTAGAGTTAATTAGGGGTGCAATTTAGTAGGATTGATAGATAGAGGACTAAATTGAACTTTGTAAAAACAAAAAAGACTAGATGACCTATCTTCTTCATTTTCTTTGAAACGACAGCTCATGAAAGCTATTTTGTAAGAGCATTTAATGCCTTTAATCTCCATCAAATTTGACAAAACTTGCACGCAAATGATCTCTTAACATCTCTTTATCTCCGGGTATTATGGCCTGTTCAGACCGATCAATAACACAATGACCCTGGCGTCAGTTTAAAGAGGCTAACTCATATAGCCTTGAATTATCAGATTTGACAATTCATGGTGTCTATTTTGAACCAACGGTTAAGATTCATCCTAACTAAATCAAGGGCTAAATGTTTTTTTCAATGTAGACAGTATTGTCCTCTTCCACCTTCTATAAATAGATTTGGATTTCATGGCCTAAGGATGGAGAAAATTAGGTCTAAAATCTACAAAAAACTAGTCATTCCCTAATTCGCAACCAACTTTTTCCTCCATTCCTTCTCCCTTAACCATGTCTTCAGCTTTTGATGACCCCATATAAACCTTTCTTCTCCACTAATAGACAACGCCCAAGCTCCATATTAAACCTAATCCTCACTAGTGGTAAAATAGCCACCACAAACTCCGTATCCCTCAACAAATTTTCTTCTTCTTTTTTTCCTTCCCAGCCATCGATCACTAACTCTTCTACCGTTCCTTGTAGCAACATCGCCTAAACCATCAGCCCAGCCTCCTGATCATGGTCGTGACCACTAACTACCTTTGGTAGTCTTCTTCTCCACCCATCATCATCTTCTGCAACCATTTTGGTTGCATGCAGGACATGAACTACTACTGTTCATGTTCGGCAAATAATTCATTTATATTATGGGGCAGATCAGGCCCAGCCAATCCAGCTCACCCCTAAAAATAAAAAAGAATTTGTTTGACCAAGATCAACCCAACCTTTCTGGGTCGAGATCGGCATAACCCAATCATTTTTGGGTTGAGTCTAACCACACACACATGCACACACATATTAGAAAAAACTAAAAGTCCAAAAAAAAGTTGTTTTTTTTCAAATGTTTTTCTACCAATTTTGCATAATATTGAGTTGCACATTTACAATGTAAAATATGAATCTGTATTAAAATACTTGGTTTTCTCCAAAGAATTTCTAAAAAATTCAAAAAAAGTCTCAACTTTTAAAAAATTTTCCTTTTCAAAAGATGAAAAAAAAACAAAAAATATTTGGTTGTATACAACCAAATCCTAAAATGTTTCCAAGCATATCTTTACAGAAAAACAAAAAAAATAAAAACAATTACATCTTTATCATGTTTAAAAAAAATCAAAAAATAGATATCACAATTAGTTTATGATCATCTATTAGGGTTTGACCAAAATATCAAAAACCCTTTTCCAATTTTTTTTACGGTCCAGATGTAAACTTTAATATCCATGAGGTGTAAAACTAAATGATAAAACACACCCTCAAGTATTAAAGATCAAAGGTTTAGAAAATATGATGCTAATTTTGACTTTATTTCCATGTAAATGAGTTTGGACAAAATTTTGCCTAACCATATATTGAACACTTGACTATCCAAGGATTACATTTCCATGTAAATAAGTTTGGATAACTATAATAGCTTGACCAATGAAAGGGATCATATACAAAATATGCTCAGTAGCTTAGAGTTGGTCATCTAAAATCATGCCTTAATATGCAAGACACTCCTTACAACCTTCAAAGGGTTTGTGCTTGTCTGGTATAACAACTTAGAACTAAACTTTATTGAAAGGTTTGGTGATCTCTGCACCAAGCTAGTGACACACTTTGACACTAGCATTCCCACTAAGAAAAACTCCATTAAACTTCTTAGTGTTGCCCAACAAGAGAGTGAGTCTATATGTACATATTTGAGGAGATTTAATGGGAAGATGCTCAATGTAAAAGAATTGTTTTAGCCAGTAATCTTAGAAACCTTCATACGAGTAAAGGAACATACTCTCTAGAGGAAAAATTATGTCTTACCAGATGGAAGCTTGTCCAAAGTGAAACAATTCATGGAAAATCATATACAGGTTGAAAAGGTTAATTTGTTATGACATACACCTTATTTTTACAAGGACAACAAGCATAAATGACCTTCCAAGTAAAGTAATTAGAGTAGTCAAAGCAAACATCTTAATGTCACCTCCAAGAAATGTTCCTCCTAAGAACCTTCTCATAATTATCACTCAGATCATCTTAAGATGTATAATCTTTAATAAGAATATAAGTTTTTCAATATTAACTACTTATTCAAAATGAATTTTTATTCTTTCTAGGTAATAGTTGAAGGCCCCTCAATATTAATCTTGGGAATGTGGATTCTCCTAAGAAAGGGGTAGATTCCAAGGGATGGATGTGCTCTCCCTAGTGCTATATGCATCATTTTTCAAGAAATAGACATGGCCTTCCTAGTGATATATACACCACTCTTTAAGGGATGAGCATGGCCTTCCTAGTGATATATACTACACTCTCAGGGATGGACATAGTCTCTTTAGTGTTATATGTACTACTCTCTAAAGGATGAATGTGCTCTCCTAGTGTTATTTATACAGCTCACTAAGGGGTGGACTTTGTAACTTCAGGATAATAACATCACTCTTCAAGGGATAGACATAATCTCTATAAGACAACAATCCCACTCTTCAATAACCAATCTTCAGTGGGGGGCTTCTCATGCTCATTTCAAAAACAATTATCATTATAGAGGGCTCTTAAGCTCCATGATAATGCTGGGTGACACGACTAAAAGATTGTTGTCTTCTCCCAAGTGCAGGAGTGTCGAAATAATAAATAACCCGTACAAGAAAAGTGAAAAGAGAAAATAAAATAAATACTATAATTTATACAAGAACTTACCTCCCCGGCAACGGCGCCAAAAACTTGACACGACGAAAAGATTGTTGTCTTCTCCCAAGTGCAGGAGTGTCGAAGTAATAAATAACCCGGCAAGACCGGGGTCGAACCACAGGGAGGTTGTTAACAATAACAATAACAATAACAATAACAATAACAATAACAATAACAATAACAATAATAATAATAATAATAATAATAATAATAATAATAATAATAATAGTAGTAGTAGTAGTAGTAATAATAGTAGTAGTAGTAATAATAATAATAATAATAAAGAAAGAGAAGAAGAAGAAGATGATGAGAACTTGGAGATGGAAAATTAATGTAAGGATTAAACAATAATAATAACAAATGGCAAGGTTAGAGGTTCCACTAATGGTATATCAAACAAGTATAGTATAAACTCTTATTATTGAATTGGAAACCACACACAAAGGAGGTTCCAATCAGATTATATACTGTTAACATGATTACATTAGTCGTCTTATTCCATTAATGCTAATACTTGTAAATCTCGTCAAGCATTCATGATTATAACTTATGTTAACAACAAATCAAGTTCCTTTCATAGCTCAGGTCGGTTATACCATACAGATTAAAGAGTGAACAAGATAACAAATACAAAACATGTTAGTATCACACATTAAAGTTCATATTAAGTTTACACTATACTTATTCTTACACCATTAGTGTAACCTTTTTACCTTGACATAATAAACTTAGCTAGACATAATAAAAGAAAGAAAAATAAATAAACAAAATAAGAACATAAATAAGATAAGAGTTAACTAAGTAAAGGAAAGGAAATTTCAATTGAAAGAGACTGATGACCTCAATGCTAGATTAGCCTCATTGGCTAGGAAAGTAGAGTCTCTTGAGATTAAAAAAGTGCATGTCATGAGTGAACAACAACAGGAAAGTTGTGTTGTTTGTGAGAGCAAAGGGCATAGGACAACTGAGTGTCCTACCATTCCAGCCTTCAAAGAAGTGCTATATGGCCAAACTTCTGATTCAAGTAATGTTAGAAAGCCATTTCCCAACCAAGTAGGCAATCCCTACTCTGAGACCTATAATCCTGGATGGAGGAACCACCCAAATTTTGGATGGAGAAATGAGGGTCTTCAGTACCTCAAACATTTCAACCTCCACCCCAACCATTTCATGCTCCCACACATAACACATACCAACCACCTCATAAGAGATCCCTAGAGGATACTCTTCAACAATTCATACAAATGCAAGGAGGAATCAACAACCAAGCTTACAAATTCTAAGACCAGACCAATAGGACCTTAGATGACATTCGAAGTCAACTAACTAAGTTGACTCAATCACTAAGCATTGAAGAGAAGGGAAAAATCCCAGCTCAACCAATGCCCAATCCTAGAGGTCAGGTACACATGAGTGAATCCTCACCTAGTGAACCTTCAAACTATGAACAAGTCCAAGCCATCACTACCCTTAGAAGTGGAAAGATTGTTGACAAAGGTATAGGTTTTAGGATTCCTAAAGGTATTGTGGAGGAGAAATCTAGGGAAAGTGAAGAGGGAATCAAAACACAAGTGACAAATAAGAGTTTGAGTGACAAAGAAGGCAAGATAAATGAGAAAGAGATGGGTGAGAAAGGAGATGATTCAAGAAAAATTGGAGTCAAAGTGAGTGATTTAGAATTTGTTCCTCGAGCACCATTTCCACAAAGGTTAAGGAAACCTAAACAAGATCTTATGAACTCAGAAATCTATGAATTGTTCAAACAAGTGAAAGTCAATATTCCACTCCTTGATGCAATTAAACAAGTTCCATCTTATGCAAAGTTTCTTAAGGATTTATGCATAGTCAAAAGGAGATTGAATGTGAAAGAAAGAGCCTTTCTAACTGAACATGCTAGTGCCATCATCTAGTTTAAGACCCCTCCCAAATACAAAGATCCTGGTTGTCCTACCATTTCATGCATTATTGGAAGTCATAAGATAGATCAAGCTTTGTTGGATTTAGGAGCAAGTGTGAATTTAATACCCTACATTGTTTACGAACAATTAGGTTTAGGAGAAATCAAGCCTACTCAAATCACCCTTCAATTAGCTGATAGGTCAATCAAGATTCCCAGGGGTATCGTTGAGGATGTGTTGGTCTAAGTAGATAAATTCTACTTTCCTGTTGATTTTGTAGTGTTAGACACCGCACCAATTCAAGGTTCTAATGCTCCCATCCCAGTCATTTTAGGGAGACCTTTCCTAGCTACATCCAATGCCTTAATTAACTGTAGGAATGGGGTGATGAAATTGTCTTTTGGGAATATGACTATGTAGATGAACATATTCAATGTCTCCAAACAAATTGGGGAACATGAGGACATTAGAGAGGTAGATTTGATCCAAACAGTTTGTCAAGAACACTTTGAGAGAGTGTGGATCAAGGATCCATTGGAGAGAACTTTAATTCATGATGAAAGATTTTGTTTTTTGGAATATGTTGATGAGGAAGTAAGAGAACTCGAGACTTATTTAGATCCAATGCCTATTATGTCAATAGGTCAATGGACCCCATCGTTTGAGCCTTTGATTTCACCCCATGTGAAAGTTAAGGCATCTCTTGTCCAGCCTTATAAACCAGAAAGGAAGCCTTTACCAAGTGATCTTAAGTATGCATTTCTAGGGGAAGATGAATCATATCCTATTGTGATCTCATCAAAACTTAGCATAGAGCAAGAACAAAAACTTTTAAGAGTGGAGAGAAAACACAAGAAAGCAATTGGGTGGAAAATTACTGACTTGAAAGGAATTAGCCCTCTTTTATGTACACATAGAATCTATCTTGAAGAAGAGGCTAAATCTGTGAGGCAAATGTAAAGACGATTGAACCCAAACATGAAGGAAGTAGTGAGAGGTGAAGTGCTTAAACTACTTGATGCAGGTATCATTTACCCTATTGCAAACTCAAAATGGGTTAGTCCAACCCAAGTTGTCCCTAAAAAATCTGGAGTCACGGTAGTAAAGAATGAAAATAATGAGCTGGTACCAACTAGAATCCAAACTGGATGGAGTATGTGCATTGATTATCGTAAATTGAACATGGTGACTAGGAAGGACCATTTTCCACTTCCATTTTTAGATCAAGTGCTTGAAAGAGTAGCTGGAAGAGCTTTCTATTATTTTCTTGATGGATACTCGGGTTACAACCAAATTGAGATTTCTTTAGAAGACCAAGAAAAAAACCACTTTCACTTATCCTTTTGGTACATATGCTTATAGAAGAATGCCTTTTGGTTTGTGTAATGCACTAGTCACTTTTCAAAGGTATATGATGAGTATCTTTAGTGACATGGTGGAAACTTTTTTGGAAGTTTTCATGGATGATTTTTCAGTTTATGGGGATTCTTATGAGTTGTGTCTAATGCATTTAGAAAAAGTCCTTGAAAGATGTGAAGAGAGCAATCTTGTACTTAATTAGGAGAAGTGTCATTTTATGGTGACACATGGCATTGTCTTAGGTCACATTGTCTCTTCAAAAGGAATAGAGGTAGATAAGTCAAAAGTGGAAATCATTCAAAAATTACCTACCCCTAGAACTGTGAAAGATGTGAGATCCTTTTTAGGATATGCTGGTTTTTATCGAAGATTCATTCATTCTTTTAGTACCATTACCAAACCATTGTGTAACTTGTTGTCACAAGATGTCCAATTTGATTGGACATCAAAATGTCAAGAAGCTTTTGAAAAGCTTAAAGGGTTGTTGACAACTGCACCAATCATGCAAGCTCCTGATTGGTCTTTACCATTTAAACTAATGTGTGATGCTAGTGATTTTGCGGTTGGGGCTGTTTTAGGGCAAAGAAAAGATAAGAAACCTCATGTCATATATTATGCTAGCAAGACTTTGAATGATGCTCAATTGAATTACACTACAACTGAAAAAGAACTCTTAGCTGTGGTCTTTGCATTAGACAAGTTTAGGTCTTATTTGGTTGGATCTCGTGTTATTGTTTTCACTAATCATGCAGCATTGAAATATTTGCTCACAAAAGAAGATGCCAAACCACGTTTGATTCGATGGATCCTCCTACTCCAAGAGTTTAACCTTGAAATTCGAGATAAAAAGTGAGTAGAGAATGTAGTGGCTGATCATTTGTCTCGTCTTTCAAGCTATGAGACCATAATTGATGAATCTCCAATAAATGAACTCTTTACTGATGAAAATTTATTTTGTGCAGGTACTGTCTCCTACATTGGTTCTCCATGGTATGCTGACATAGCAAATTACCTAGCCACAAGTCAGATTCCTTCTCATTGGTCTAAACTTGACAAACAAAAATTCTTGCGCAATGTGCGCACCTTTTTTTAGGATGATCCCTACCTATTTAAATACTGTCCTGACCAAATTATTAGGCGGTGCATCCCTGATCATGAAATTCCAAGTGTCATTAATTTTTGTCATGCATTAGCCTGTGGTGGGCATTTCTCTTCCAAGAAAACCATTGCCAAAATCTTGCAGTGTGGTTTTTATTGGCCCACCATGTTTAAAGATGTTCATGCCTTCTGTGTTGTATATGACCGATGCCAACGACTAGGTAGCCTCACTAGGCATAACATGATGCCCCTTAACCCCATCCTTGTTTTGGAAATATTTGATTGTTGGGGGATTGATTTCATGGGACCTTTTCCAAGTTCATTTGGTTACCAATTCATCCTTGTAGCTGTTGATTATGTGTCTAAATGGGTGGAGGCCATTGCATCTCGAACCAATGACCATCGAGTTGTGGTCAAATTCTTGAAAGAAAATATTTTCTCTCGTTTTGGCATGCCCCGGGCTATGATTAGTGATGGGGGAAAATATTTTTGTAACAAACCCGTTGGAATTTTGATGAGAAAATATGGTGTAATTCACAAG
>NW_011502177.1:14528-24790 GCF_000495115.2 Populus euphratica | reverse complement strand
ATCAAACTATATTAAATTTTTTATCAAATGATAAAAAAATCCTGTAAGACCCACATTGGAAAGCCAACTTCACGATGATTCAATTTTTTAAAGTTTTGAGTGGTCATATCTTTTACTCCTCCTATCTCATGTGCTGTCATGCTTCCAAGGATTCTACCAACGTACGTAGAAATCTACACTCCCAATCTGGTGATAGTGGCCTTCTCTTTTTTTAACCATGCATGGGAAAGCGTATTTTAAGTTTGTGTGTGTGTAGAATAAGCAAAAACACCTTGGATTCATTAAAGTTGTCTTGCTGAAAAGAAAAGAAAAAGAAAAAAAGAAAGAAAAAGGTCATGAAAACAAAGGAAACAAAACAAGTTTACAAAATACAAAATCCAGGTAAGAGAAGTTAAAGCATAATTGAATGATTGAATATAAAAAGGGGTGTTCTCCTTCACTCACTTTCACAGTTCACTCAGTATTTCTTTATTTCCATTAATGCTGCCAAGAAAAACTCTGGCACTATTTGTGACTTGATACAATACATGTAACCAGTAAGATCTCTCTCTCTCTCTCTCTCTCTCTCTCTCTCTCTCTCTCTCTCTCTCTCTCTCTCTCTCTCTCTCTCTCTCTCTCTCTCTCTCTCTCTCTCTCTCTCTCTCTCTCTCTCTCTCTCTCTCTCTCTCTCTCTCTCTCTCTCTCTCTCTCTCTCTCTCTCTCTCTCTCTAATTATGCAAGCAAGTTCAGTTTTTATCCAGCTCATGACACATTCTCATCTTGTTTTCATACTTCTATTTGTTGTTCAGTTCTGCTCTATACTAGGCTACACTACCAGGTATTTCCATTGAAATAGAGTAAATGTTGAAGTTAATTACAATGCTAGACCATCCAGTAGGGATCCCTGCTTGCTTTACATCCGGTGAGAAGGTAACTGATGATCCTGCCACAGTAACCAGGTCAGGGCAGAGTGTTTTCGTGTCTGTTTATCGTACAAAGATTGCTGATCAGTGTCGTTTGATCACAATAAAATGGTGCAAGAATCTGTTGCTCCATGGTCTATCAGTATCGCTTGAAGGTCCTGAGGGAGAGAGCCACTACACCTGCAAAGTGGAGCTGAAGCCTTTGTATTTTTGGAGGAAACAGGGCTCCAAACGGTTTGTAGAGGAGGGTAAAGCTGTGGATATCTTCTGGGACCTCAAGGCTGCAAGATTCAATGGTGAAACTGAGCCTAATTCTGAGTACTATGTTGCTGTTGTTTGCGATGAAGAGGTTGTGCTTCTTCTTGGTGATCTAAAGAAATATGCTTATAGGAAAACTGGGTGCAGGCCTGGTCTTATTGATCCCATTTTGGTTTCAAGAAAGGAACACATATTTGGCAAGAAGAAGTTCGCTACAAGAATCAAGTTCCATGAGAAAGGAAGGTTTCATGAGATCTCAATCGAGTGCAAGAATAGATGTAATTACAGTGGCAATCTTAGTAATGGGAACTCTATTAACGGGGATGACCCAGAAATGGAAATAAGGATCGATGGAGACTTGGTCATTCATGTGAAGCATCTCCAATGGAAATTTAGAGGTAACGAGTCTATTAAACTTCATAAACTAAGAGTAGAAGTATATTGGGATGTCCATGACTGGCTATTTAGTCCTGGTTTAAGGCATGCTTTGTTTATTTTTAAGCCAATAATGTCATGCACATCTCTATCACCACTATCGACGTCATCTTCATCACCACCATTATCTTCATCGACATTGACACCACTGTCCTCTCAGACAGGACCTGGTTCTGGTTCACTAGAGAGGCTTGATGCAGATGGTGAGTCATTTGATTTTTGCTTGTTTCTCTATGCTTGGAAAGCTGAATGACAGGGATATACAGAAGCACCAACGTTACATCATCATCAACACCCAAGAGAATAAGGTTGTAAAAAGTAAAGGAAAAATGGGGTGTTCATGGGATGGGCCAGCAGCATGAGGTAGTGAGGATACAGATTGGGTTAAGACAGTAACAGATGATTTGGTTAAGAAAGGAAATGGGGTCCAATACTGAGGTGGGTAGTTAGCTACAGCCGGGGTTGAGCAAGTGGCCATAAGTGGACAAGACAGATAGCATCACATAACATGGCCAACATTAATTTTTCACATCTAGAGGCATCTTCCTGTCTATCTTCTCAAAATCATCTTTTCCTCTCTCTCTTCTCTCTCACTTGATCTGGTCTTGAAATACGAGCAGTTTGCTTTCAGATTATAGTATCAATGTTATATGCTTCCTTAATTTTATATATATAGAGAAAAATATAACATGTTTTCAGTAGGCTACTGAATGTCTGTATCAGGCAAAACAAGGCAAATGCGTGTGATATTGACGAGCGTAGGGGAGGATTTAACGGGATACATATGCACGTTTCTATGCATATAAAACCTTTTCACTTGATTTGTTCACTCGTTTCTTTTGCCTTCTCACATTCACTCTCCCATTTATTTACTTATACGAACGCGTAGGTTTTTCTGTTCATAATCTTTCCGGGAAGCTAAGTTCCGGCGACACCTTGACTAGTATTCTTTCTATGGAAACTAGAGATAAACTGGCCTGGTGAATTGATAAATAAAACCTTTTCAAGGTGCCAATTCTATTATAATAGACATGTATACAGAAGATTATGTAAAAACGTATTCGAAGATCCAAGGTAAATGCGTTTTAATCCCGTATATATATTGCTCGGACTCAGATTCATATCTGACATACCATTGAATCGTTTTTCGTAGTGTTCGATGTTTGAATCTCAACCATACAAATTTGACATGGGACGTGTAATAATTGACATTCATAAGTATTCTATAAGCCAAATTCTATAAGGATTGAGTTTGTTTGAATGGCCAAATTACTAGAAAATGTTAAAATAAATTCTTTATTTTTCTTAGTGATTTTATTTTCTTATTTAATTTATGAATCCTAATTAATGATAATTAAATTTTATTAGCTATGCAACATTCAATAATTATTTCTTTTCTATAAAAATTCAGGTCCATGACTAATATAAATAAAGATATTTATTTGTTAATAAATAAATAAATAAAAATAACTAATTATTAACCATGTAGGTGGTGGTCAAGTGGTAAGAACCTGGGATCATGGGGTTTACTCCCTCTGTGGTCTCAGGTTCAAGTCCTTGGTTGCCCATATGATGGCTACTAGAGACTTACATGGTCATTAACTTCAGAGCCCGTGGGATTAGTTGTGGTGCGCGCAAGCTGACCCAAACACCCATGTTAATTAACAAAAAAAAGAAGATAACTAGTTATTTTTTGAATAAATTATTAGATTAAACATATTAAAAGATTTAATCAAAACTTTTTAGTTTAGAGTTTTAATTATATATAGTCTAAGGATTGTAATTTTTCTATAATTTAGGGATATAATTTTTAAAGCTTGAGCCCGTGGGATTAGTCGTGGTGCACGCAAGCTGACCCAAACACCCACGTTAATTAACAAAAAAAAAGAAGATAACTAGTTATTTTTTGAATAAATTATTAGATTAAACATATTAAAAGATTTAATCAAAACTTTTTAGTTTAGAGTTTTAATTATATATAGTCTAAGGATTGTAATTTTTCTATAATTTAGGGCTATAATTTTTAAAGCTTGAGAAAGTCTAACATTCTATCTTTTTTTATATGCTGTGTTAATTTATATAAAGTAGGTTAGTATGTTTGTTGAATAAAGGTATTGACAACATCATTCCATCTCGCGAGACAAATCAAGGAATGAAGTCTATTTGGAGCTCTATAAGGGCTAAATAGATAGCATAAAGAACTCAATTGCAAGGATTTTATAGGTTGTATCAATTGTTAAGCAAACAAGAAAATAGGTAGACCAAATCCTAAATATATTCTTTCAAGCCTATATAAACATTATATTTATATGCAGAGTGGTGTTTATAAAAGACAATACACTAAAGATTTAGTTTTCATTTATTCTTTTTGTAGATGCATTTTCAATTTTGATGAAATTTCTTCTTCTTATTTTATAGGGATTTTTTTAAGAAACTTTTTATAGGCATCATATCTATATAATGTATTGTTTACAAATCTAGATTCCAATAAGATGAGAGCTATAGAAAAACTAGATTGGTGTTTTTGGGTTCAAAAATTTATTTTTTAACTTATTTGACATGAAAAACCAAAGAAACCCCTAAAGATCTCAATAACCTAGATTCCAACCATTTAAGGTGGCAAGAGAATCAGGTTGGGGTGTTTTTAAGTTCAAAAGTCTGTTTTTTAACCTATTTCACATAAAAAATAAATAAACACCCTAGTAACCTCAATAAACCAATTTTTCAACTCAAAACACCTTAAATTGGTTCAAAAACACCAAATCAATTGAAAAGAATTCTCTCTCGAGCTTAATGTACTTTTTCAAGTAAGATGAAGGTAAGAAACCATCATCATAGAATTCCTCTCGTCGAATGAAATCATCTATCACCAATCTTAGCTGTTTGTATTGTTAAAATAGTGACAATTGAAACCTTTCTCTCTCTACCACTATTTTCTGATAAATTTCTTTGTCATTTCTCAAACCTAAAGATTTAAAATTGAACAAAATTAATTTTTATAGAAAAATAATATTTGTTATAAATCTAGGGTTAGCTATATATTCTCACCGTGTTTTATATTTTAATCATCTACCTTTTAATTCTACAAGTTTGAGTCAATTGCAAAACAAGTTTGAGCCAGCACATATATTTTTTGTCATTCTTATAATCGTTAAAATGTTGTCTTCTTTTGCTTAACTCGAAGAGAAACACTCTTGTAAGGCACTTTTAACCGGAAACACTCGAGCAAAATAGCTAGAAACATAAACAAATAAATGAGATCTACTCTTGAAATTTATAATAAAATTAATTAGCTCCTTATATTATAAGATGTTATTTTTTCTAGCTCAATATACATCACATAAATCAAGCAAATTATATACATAGCTCTGACAAAAAAACACTAGCTTAGAGTTGGACCCAATAAATATATGAGGAGCATCTTATAGAATGGTAAACTATGATAAACATAGCTAATTATAAGATCATGTCTAAAGATTTAATATTAATAGTTATATTTATACAGCAGAATATGGACAACAAAATACTTTCTTTTGATGACAATGAGATGATGTTGCCAATGAGACTATTTAATGCTTTCTAACATTATTGTTTAATACAAATACTAATAATAATAATAAATTAGACTTAATAAATATTTTTCTTTAGTAAAACCATCTGCCCAATAATAATAATAATAATAATAATAATAATAATAAATCTAACCTTGTCACAAGTTAAAAACATTACCATAAAATTAGTAAATACAAACGAAATAAATCTATTGGTATATTCTACAAAGTTGGAAAAACAACACTACAAATATCACTTTAACTGTTAACTCAATGATGACAATACATACGGTTCTCCAATAAATGATATGTTAAATCATACTGAGAAAATTACCGATAGAATGAAGCATGTGTTTTTCTTATTGCGCATGTTTCGTCTATAAAGCTATCGGTGAATTTAGTAATGACAGACTTATCGATATACCAAAAATTATTGACAAGCATTTTTTTTTACGGACATTTTCCATTCATAATCTTAACAGACATTTTCCATCCCTGATCCTAATGGAAAAATAATCACAGATGGACTGTTAGTGTAAAATGTCGAAAGAAATTTTCATTACTAAAATTGTTAAATCTAGTAGTGAAAATTTTACAATCTTCACTTACCAATACCAAACCACTCTACTAGGAAGAACTTGTTCTTTCTACAAGAGGCATTAGGTGTTGCTTCCATCGATGCAGATGCAGGAGCTACAAGGTTATTCTAATAGTGTTAAAAAACATTAGATTTTAAAGGATAAATACCAATATTTTTAGGGTTATAAAAGAAATAAAATGTCTTGTTTAGAATTAAAGTTTGGCATTACATATTCTTTTCTTCTCCCAAACTTTTGTACCAATAGAAATGATCACAAACACTTAATTGGATCAATAATGCATTACCTGACTTGGTTGTATTCACTTTAGGTTTTCCATTTCTCATGTCATTAGAAATAACAAAAAACTAATTGCAGTGAAAAAATTAAAATAGATAAGGCATATGTAGTTCACGGTGGATTGGAACACTAAAATTACATATTTGCCCTTAATCAAGAAAATCAATTAACTAACCTTGAAGGGTAAATGAGTATTTTCACGGGGTTCATTAGCATGACCTAATTACCGTAGTAAAAATACTATGGATAAAGTATAATTCATTATAGATTATAACAATAAAATTACATCTTTACCCTTAACCAAGAAAATCAATGAACTAGTCTTGGAGTGTAAATAAATATTTTCAAAAGATTCATTAGTCATTCTTTGATTGATCGAGGGAAGTGCAACCTTTCTGCATTTTTTTTACATAGTGAAATGATTTAATTACCCCTGAAAGAAAAAAAAATTCAATAGCCTTATAAGGGCTTTTTTAAGGATTCCATTTTTCAAAGCACATTAAAACTACCATATTACCATTAGATTAAAAATTAAAACAAGACTTAAAGGGCTTTTTTATACTTTCACATTGATTTTTTTGTTATTATTAAGTGAGCCAAAAATAGTCTTTCTTATAATCCCTACCAGTTGTATTTTTTTTCTTTTTTTTTTCCACTAAAAAACTTCACAATGCCCATTTATTTTTTTTTTATATAAGATAGTCCTTGTTCTTTTGTTGTAATTTTTTTATTTGAATAAATTATTTCAATTTAAAAATTATTTTCAATTTCATCCTCTAATTTTTTTCACATCTCAAATTTAGTCGATATTCTTTTCATTGCTTATTGTTTTTAATTAAGATGATTTTTAAAATTGATTTTTTTATGATTTCATTTCCTTTAATTTTTTTTATATCAAGTTTGAATCTCATTCTTTCAATTGTTATTTTTTTATTTTGCTTGGCAAATTTTCTTAATTGACTGTTTTTTTCGATTTCATCTTTCAATATTAATTTGATTGAAAATTGATTTTCTTAATTGAGTTTAGGTATATGATTTCATGGGTTATGAATTTAGGTGATCAACCTAAGTTTAAAATATTTGCTCAGGTTTACTTTGTTTTTCATATTATTAAATTAGGATTGTCTATGTTTTTTTAATATTATTAAATTAATTGAGTTTATTAAACTAAGTTGTCTCAATGACTGAGAATCTTGATTTTCTTTTTTTGATTCCTTAAAAACTCTAATGTCACCTTAAATATGTTTCTTTTTTGTATTTAGAAAGATTTAATCTGGCCCGCGGCTTAATGTTAACCACTAATATAGGTTTACTCAAGTCACTTTTGTTAGGTCCTATTTTTAAACTAACATTTTTTTTTATTTCCATCTTCAATAAATTGTTCATTAAAAATAGGCTTTCTAATTTATTTCGATATGAATTCCATGAGTTTATCGAATTCTTTTAAGGAGAGAAGGGATGATAAGATTTGAACTACACTAAAAAACCTATTAGAAGTTCTAAATGGGCCAATCATCAGGTTAAGGATAAAAAAATCTCAAATATGCATTTAAGGGGCTTATTCTGAGTATTTGGGTAAAGATGAATTTTAAAGAATCTACATCTTTAACAAGTGATGATCAGACCTTAGTTAATCTAATATATGTGCAAGAGGGATTTGATTCATCTACTTCATAAGATACTTAGTTTCAACAATTATAATTTTTTTTTTGTTTTCATATGTTTTATGAATTCTAAGTTATTGGAGGATTTCTTATTATGTGTGAACATTAAGGGCTAAGGAAGAGTTAATTTCCTTATTTATTCAGGATTCCAAGGGGCGACAATAATATCTATTCAATCAAGGGGGTTTTTTTAAGCAAGAAATTTATTCACCACTTGTTTATTTAAATTTCTATAGTGCGGCAACTAAGGTTTAATTTGAGGAAAATTATTTTTTATTTTTTATTTAGTTTTGGGCCTTATTTGAGATACTTTGAACCTTATTTTAATTTGAGTTGATGTTAGCCTATGAGATCAACTAGGATTTATTTTATTTCAAGTGTAAGTATTATTTTTGTTAGAAAATAATTTATTAGAATGGAAATACATCTTGTCGCATATCATTATATGTAAGAAAGAAAATTCTCTTAATTTGATTTTTCATTAAACTATTACAACTTATCTAAGAATTGACCAAGTTTCATGATGTCTTTCATATTTCTCATAAACATCTCTTCATAGGCTTTAGGTAGGGGGTTTTGCGGTTACTTATAATATTGGTTTCTCGGTATAGATTATTGTTTTGTCAAGCTTAAAGCTTGAATTTAGCTTTCTATAAAAATAATTATTTGATTATGAATTTTTGTATTTTTATATTTATGTGGTTCACATCAATGACACTACTTTCAAAATACTCTATCTTACTATAATAACCAACCACATACTTAAAACACAAAAAAAAATATCAAGATTAGTTACCACTTATTTTCATGTCCCGAAAAGAGTTATACCAACACCTGATCAAGTTATTGCAAATCTTCCATGTGCATTATAGTTCCTTACAACCATTTTATCTATAGTGGTACAAGTGAAAGGAGAAATGTTATTGCCATTTTGAGGGTGATAGGCTATAGCACTAAGACTTGCAATTCATTCAAGAAATGGGTTGGTGTACTTATTAAACACGGGTGGATAACTTTTGAAAGGGATTTAAATTCACTTAATGTTTAATTAATTATAGATAACAAAAATAAACATTTGTAAAATTGAATACAAATCAAATGTTGAGATATTTATTTCAAATTATGATAATCTTATAGAAAGCTAACTAAAATAATATATAAAAAAAATTCAAAATTAAGTCAATATTAAAGGATAAAATTAAAAGAAAAATAAAGAAAATTATAAAAAAAAGAAAGAAATGGAAATGTGAAATACAAAAGGTGTCAAAAAGAGTCACCTCCTTCAGTGTGTATATAGTTGAGTTGATATTACCAACTCTTTTAGATGTATTAGGTAATAAGTCAAAGAAATTTTAAAAAATTAAAACTATTCCTTTCCTAAAAGTAAACCAAATGTGTTTTAAAAAAATCTTAAATATAAAAATAAATAAGGAATGAACTTAGAACTACTAAGCCTACTAATGAACCCAGGTCTATATGTATATAGGCTCCTAACCTTATCTTAAAGAAAGAATAAAACAATAAAACAAGATAAAAGCTTGGGATAATTATAAAAAAAACATTATATAGTTTACTTTTTTTTTCACTTTCTCTTAAAATCAACCTAATTTTTCAAATTTGATAAAATTATCAAATTACCCTTATATATAAAACATAACACAAACATCACAAATCCTCTTCATTTTTTCTAACCTAACCACCTCCTCTTCCCCCTTAGTTTTGATATCTCAATCAAAATATTAATCATAAATGCTAGATAATTATTGTTTAAATGAAGATCAATACAAACAATTCAAAAGATGAATCAAAACTAAGCTCATTGTTTTTACAACAATATTTATGTGGAAAAATCTAGTTTCTCACTCACCATGACGAATAAAAAACTATTAAGATTTCTAGCCAAATTAAAAGAGGCTTCACTTCTACCATGTGGGTGTACTTTTAAGAACATAGTTTGGCTAGGTAAGTTATTTGGTTTCTAACCAAATAATAATAAAAATAAATGTCTTTAACATCACTTATTAAAGTAAAAAAGTATTAAAGAAGTCTTGAATAACAAATAATTTCTTGGTCACAGTAATTTTGTTTTTTAAAAAAAAAGACAAAACAGAGATAAGAAAAAAAAGTTTAGAAAAAAATCATCTTTCTAATGATTTTGGACCCACCATCATCATTATAATAAAGCTCAAACCCCCCACCACCACCTTATATCGACCATTGCCGATCATGTAATGTTTTTGTTTGAATCATGGGTTTTCAATTTCTTCAATGAACTCAAATTCATGTTTTGGGCAAATTATAGAGTTTTGTCTCTAAAGTGAAAAGGTTGCACCTGTAGCACTAATATGACTACGTAGTTGAAGATGACCTCAAATTGGACAAAACCCAAAAACAAATTTGGGTTAGATTTGAAAGATTAGAGCTTTATGGTGTTAGAAATAGGGATGGCTGTTTGGAGTGGTTTGCAATTAAGGTTACAAGGAAAGATGTAGTCCTAGGAGTTGGGCAACGTCCTTTGTCTCCTTCACAATTTGCGTGAAATTAACCCCTCCCTCACCTCTTCCATCGCGCTTC
>NW_011502177.1:0-12381 GCF_000495115.2 Populus euphratica | reverse complement strand
AATCCTCTCTATATCACCATAATTGTACGTTTTATGCCATAAGATACTTAAGTGAAAATATTAAAGGTTGGAAGAGAAACATAGTTTTCTTTGTCAAATTACATTTAAATTTTATTTTCTTAAAGGGTTTTCTATGGATGAAAGGAGGCTCTCTTTAAATAATTATTTGAATATAACAATCTTGAAGTTCTAAGATTACAGATATTCTGTTTTATAATTGATTGATCATATTTACAGTTAAAGAATTATTTACATAAGCGTTATTTAAAATTGATTATTACAGTATTTTATAAATTTTCTTCTTGCTTAAAAAATAATACCATAAGCGTTATTTGAATGTACGTTCTTTTCCTTGATTTTATGAGTTCATGACTTAGTGTTAGCATAAAAAAAGAAAAAATCAATTCCTTTGAATACATCAAGCCAATATTTTTTTATTTATTTTTAATATAAGGTAATTTATATAATTGATTAGTGTTTTTAAATTGTTGGTTTGTTTTGGGTTCTTAACACTGTTGTATCGTATCTGCTTCAGAAAATTGATATTAGAGTTTATATTAATTAACACAGAAGCCTTTTTTCTCCTTTGACAGTTGAAAACACAACAGCGCTTTCGGTAGCAGTAGACGAGACGAGGAAGCAGCTTCTCAGCAAAACGCGCGCGCGCAATAGACGCGAACCAGCAGAGTTTTCTCTCCTTCACAGCAGCAGCACACACGAAAAGGAAGTCTATTTTCAACGCATACAGCAGAAAAGAAGCAGTAGCTTTAGTTTCCAAAATTACAAGCAGCAGCCTTGTTTAATTTTATTGACAGCAAGAATGTTCTCCCAGCAAGCAGCTTCAAAACAATTCAGTAGCTTCCATAAGTAACAGCAGTTACTAGCAGCCCCAAGGTTAACGTGAAAAGAAGGCATAGACAGTAACAGCAGGCAGCAGCCTTCTCCTTACAGTAGCAGCGCAGCAGCAGCAAACATACAGACGCGTGGCAGTTGCGGGATCTCCTCCAGCAGCAGCAGCTCAAAACAGCAGTAGCGCCCCAGCAGCTCCTTCCAGCGGTACCTGTCCAATTCAGCAGTAACATTCCCTTGCAGCAGCAGTAGCCCCGAGCAGGAGCAGCAGAACGTGCGTCCTCCCAGCAGCAACTCAGTTCAAGCAGCTTTCTTTATTCACAGTAGTATATTTTCCCAGTAGAAAATTTCTAGCAGCTTTGTTCTTTGAAATTCTTTGGTAAAAGATTGGAAGACGAAGTCCTCCCAGCAGCAGTAGAATTGGTAAGCAGCTCAATCTTTAGCCCAATTTAATCGAGCGGCAGTGTTTTAACACAGAAAAATTTCAGCAGTGCTAAAAAAAATTAGATATGTGGGCAAAGCTTATGTTTTGGAACTAGTTAATTTGCTTATGTTTTGAATAACTGGTTAATTTCTTTTGTTCTAACACCTTAGCATTTTCTATAGTTAATAAAGCTAATGGTTGGTGCCTGATATCTTTAATTACTTTAATGAATTTGGAGATTTTCTAGTATTTAAATAACTATTTTATTTAGAAAAAAAGCAATGATTTTTTAGAAAGAGATTTTGATTATAAATATGCAATTGAGAATCGAGATCTCCCCCCTCCTTTTAAAGATTACTAGTGTATTTATAACTAATGAGTCTTTTTATTAAAAAAAATGACTAAAATATAAATATCTCTAACTTATCAGAATAAAGTATTTCTAACTTATCAAAATAAAACACGAAACCTAAGATTCTTTGAAATTAAAATAATTGAAAATCTTCAAGAGATGATAAGGCTGACAGCTTTCCAAACCCATATATACCTGGTCTCAATATATGGTTGAGCCTAAAGGCGTCGAGTTATTACCTTATTTTTGGTTACTTAGGGAATAAAATCTAGTTAAAAGCAAAAACATATTGATCCATCAATAGCTTCTCAAATATTTGTGTGGTATAAGCAAATATTTTGAAAGTCTTAGTCACCAACAGATGAAACACTTTTTATCTTTTTCATACAATTTTGCGTGTTCCATGTAGAATTGTTGAGATCTTCAAATTTAGGTGGCTTGCCTTTACTTTAAGGAAAATATTGGGAAACAAAATGGCGATTGGCTTTTAATGCATTAAATGAGTGAATTTTTTAGATTTGTGATGATACGAAAGGCTTTTTTATTTGATGGTGGGAACAAAACAAAATTTTTTTATAATTTTAGTTGTTTTTGCTTGTGACTTTTTTTTTTATTTCACTTTCTAAGAGCTTTGAAAATTTGTTTATGCAATAAGACTCCAAAACATCTCTAATCTAATCCAAAAGGAGAATATCCACTTCAAATATCTCCTTTATCAAAACCTTTCTCCCTATCTTTCTTTTGAAAATAACAAATGGATCCAAAAGTATCAGATCTATTTCTCAAAAAAGAGTTGCTCCTGTCACCAATAAAGAGTTTATATTTCAACCATAACTTAAAATAAATAGTAAGGGATAAGAGTCTATTAGACTAGATCGTAAAACAATAGGAGATGCTACATTGGCATCCTCCTATAGTAGGGAGGTGATAAAATCTTCTCATATGAGCTATCCTTCTCCAGCCTTTGATAGAGATACATAAAAAAGAGGGTCTCATAAGAATCCTTCTCTTGCTCTTGTTGGAGATACTTAAGAAAGAAGGATGTTGCTTTAAACCCTTAAGGGTAATTTCCCTAGCAACGTAAGTGCTGAGGATGTAAAATATGTTGCTTGCCACTAATTATGAGAGCATATGGCTTAGATGCTCGACCATATTAAGCGTAATAGCAATTAGATCCCGAGCTTCACTTAGGGTTAGCTTGAAATTACAGCCTCGATCTATATGTGTACAATGGAGTATTCATTCTCTTTTCAAAGATTCATGAAAGAGGTATTTAGTTACTACCAACTGAGTCTAGACTAACTGAATCTTAACAAATTGATAATTTTATCCTTATTTGAAAAGTTTTATAAGATCATCAAGCTTAGAGCTATAGTTAATATCTTTAAAAATTGTTACCAATTGATTGTTGACACCGATAGTGATAATAACATATATTGATTTTTTATATTCACCAACCAAAACAACGATGCCATCAAAAACACATTGTTTAGGAAGCCAATGCTTGTCAATAAGTAGAAGGGGAGATGGTTGATAATAAGATTCAATAAGTCAGTCAATCCTGAAAAAGGATTGTAGCCAATCTAGGACTATTTTTATTATCGGGAGTCTCTGGTAAACAACAAGCTTTATTTGAGCTTGAAATAGAAGAAAAACTATGATATACTAACCTCAACTTCATATTCAATTAAATATAAGGTCAATAAAATGACCAAAAGATATCACTAGATTATCTTGTAAGGTTTGTTGCTTCCCTGCCCTTTTATTTGTTTTTGTTTCCGAACTTCCTTCATTTTGTTTTTGTTTTTGCAGGGCTAATAGCTACTAAAAAGAAAATTCAGGAGGGCTTGTAAAAGAAAAACATATGTATATCTTCTTTTAAATTGTTAGGCACCGTTTGAGTTTACACATAAATTGTACACATATTATTTATAAATGGGTCCATTAAATTTAATCTTTGAATGAAGTTAAAGATTAAATACATTAATTGCTTCCTGTTTAAAACCATTTACTTAAGATTAAATTGCTAAAATGGCTTTCTCTTAACTAAAACTATACTTTGAGGGTTTTTTCTTTTATTATTATTATTATTATTATAATTATTATTGCTGACGTTTCATCGCTAATATGGTCCCATTCATTATTTTGAGCTGCTGTTGTTGGTACCATTTGCAGCTAGAGTACCACACCAAACCACCAATTGCAGCTAGAGTACCTCTAATCACCAATTGCAGCTAGAGTACCAAACCAAACCACCAAGCCAAGGAGCGTTTGCTCCATCCATTAATACGTTTATTATGGTAATGTTTGGTTTGACAGAGACAACTGAAGTAGGAATCTATGTGAGATAGTAAGAATATATATATATATATATATATATATATATATATATATATATAAAGAGGGTACATAAATAACACATGTCTCTATGTAACCTGTTTTTTACCCCAAAAGAAAAAAAATAATTTTTTCTACACTCATAAATATAAAATTTGGTTTTTTTAAGGTAATTTTGTTTTCCAGAAGAAACAGAGTTACCAAGTGGTAAAAAATTGAGTTAAAATCAATTTAAGACAGTCAAAATCATCTTTTTACAGTTAAAATCAGATTTCCTAATAAAATTGGCTTAGACCATCATTTTTATTTTGAGGTGCACCACATTAAAATTAAAATTTATCAGAATGATTTACTGGGGGCAAACTTTTTATTTTTTGGGGTCAAGTTTAGTTTATTTTGCAGTCGGTCATTTTAAAACCCCACACACACATATGTATATATAAAAGTAAAAGAAAGTAATTGAGTAAGATTTTATTATATAATGCCTTTGCGTCTTTATTTTTGGTATCATATAATTATAAATTAAAAAACTAATTTAACAATACAAAATTATTAAATACAAATTAATAAAAAACTTTGTCTTAAAAAACAAAGTTTAATAAAAAACAACTTTGTCTTAAAAAGCTTTCTTTAAAAAATTAAAATAATAACATTTTGAAATTTCCTCTCTCAAGTCGCCCATTACTTTAAATTTTCCATTTTTTTTTCTTTCTACTGGAGTCGCCCCTATCAGAGGGAACCTTGCTTGATTATCAACGGACTGGATTCAAGGAGTATGACTTTTGGTTGACTTTGGACAAAGCTAAGGAATGAGTAATCAACAACGTTGGGCCTTCACTATGTTACTGATCATGGTCCTGTACCATGTTTTATGGGCTGTTTTTTGTTACAGTGCAAATCGCGTTTCATGATTTAAATTTTTTTAACTTGAATTTAGTCTTTTTTATATATTTTTTTTATTTTGATGTATTAATATTAAAAATAATTTTTTAAAATATGATTTTTATATATTTAATAAATTAAAAAATACTTATTAATATAGAATTAGTGACTATATAATATAGAATGAGTTGTCAAGTGCTCGTATAATAACTGAGCCTTACCATTTTCCTCTTCCTTTCCAAATCCACTCTACTTGGCTCTTGCCTCCATGTTTAGAACAGCAACTTTCCTTGATTCGTCTAATCTCTTCGAGAAGCAAGGGGACAACCCAAACCATAGAAATTGTCCACTTCGAAGAAAGTCTACGAAGAATGAAATGTCCTCCATACGTATACCAATACCCTCTACATCCACCATGGATTTCCACGCTTCTAAAATACTAATAATATCACGTAAATTATTATTAAACGTTTGTTTGAAAATATAGTTAATTATATATTTTTAAAATTTAATTTTTTATATATATTTTAATTATTTTGATGGGTTAATATTAAAAATACATTTTAAAAAATAACTGCAGACTGTGAATGAACAAAATTTTACTAACATATCCATCCCATGAACTCTTCCGTTAACCCCACCCTTTCCTGGTGTTAAGGGTCATCTGTCTAATAAGTGAAAGTCTTTTCTATTCCCATGAAGAAAAAAGATCTTACTGTATTTTGTCTGGCCTTGTACTATATAAGGAAGCCAAGTAGTCTCCACTTTATAGTATCATACGTTCTGTTTTAGTGGGATCGTAGCCACTTTTGCTGCTTTTGTACAAGAAAAGAGTATCTTCAGTTCTATACCAATGGCAGCACGTTGTCTTCTCTTGGCATCCCTTGTTCTCTCTTGCTCTCTACTGCCTTGCTATGTAGCTGTTCTCTTCTCCTCTCTGCAAAAAACTCTTGCAGTCACGGCTTCACCAACATCAGGACAAGGTAACGCAACCCGAAGAACTGTCTTCTTCTTTGCTCTTTCTGTTTTGCAACTCCTCAGTTCTCACAGCCCATCTTCTTTGTCTGTCTGATTTAGATAAACAGCCATGGAACACCATCTTGTAGGTTTTATTAATTAACAAGGTCAGATTTTGACAGCGTTTACGCGTTTGATGGCCGCGTGCTCTATTGGATATTCATCATGTCAAATATTAAGAAAAAATAATAATAAAACTTCGAAATATATATATTGTTGGGTTTGTGGAGTTCATAATTGGGTTTCCTTTTAAAATCATAATCCACGAGTTTATGTATGTTCTTAAAATTACTCTTTTTTTTCCTTGTTTTTTCTTGAAGTTTATCGTTTTTTTCTTATCCTAATCATGATAATAAATAACGGGATTATTAGTGGTATACCGATTGCTAATGATATCTTACTTCTTCCTTATGATGGTAGAGGGAAGAGTGATTATTAATTGATAATAAAACTGAATACTGGTTATTTAGTAAAAAAATAATCTTTTAAACTATAAATTAATATGTATTTGTACTTGACACATACTAGTCTAGGAATCGTACTCATTATAAATAAATTTGCAGTGTTGAAAGGTGGTGTAGACAAGATCACAGTGACATGGGGGCTCAACCAAACCCTCGCAGCAGGGACCGACTCGACCTACAAGACGATCAAGGTCAAACTATGCTACGCGCCCATGAGCCAAGTAGACCGCGCCTGGAGAAAAACTGTAGACCGCATAAAGAAGGACAGGACTTGCCAGCATAAGATCGTCGCCAGGCCTTACAACTCTGCCAACAAGACCTTCCAATCCCTCGAGTGGACTGTTCAACGTGACGTGCCCACTGCCACGTACTTCATACGTGCCTATGCCTATAACGCCGATGAGAGCGAGGTGGCTTACGGCCAAACAACAGATGCACACAAAACCACAAATCTGTTTCAAGTGGAATCAATCACCGGCCGCCACATGGCAATGGATGTTTGCTCAGTTTGCTTTAGCGTCTTCTCTGTTGTGTCCTTGCTTGTTTTCTTCTATATCGAGAAGAGAAAGTGAATAAGAGTGAAGTGAATAGGGCAGCAGATATCGTATCAGACAATAAGCCCGTGTAGTCTTGCATAAGAAGTGGGTGCCATGTTTTATTTTCTTAAATTTGTTTTGAGCTTTTTATATTGTCTTGAACTCGTAGGAAATCTGGACTTCGTTGTGGGGAAACAAGGAAAAGAAAGTGCTTTATTATGAAAAACTGAGCAACTGATATCTGAAATGGATGGTTTGAGTCAGCTGGGTTATTTTATCTTGACAAGTCCTTCAGATTTTTTATAGCTGTAAGAGAACCATTGACTTCCAATTCATTTCCAGAAAGATTAAAAAATAAAAATAAAATACAGCAGCATAAAGAAAGAATGACAACATGATCATGACAGCTTAGCATAATTTTGAAGATCAAGCAGACAAGACAAAATGTAGGGTGGACCAAAAATAACAAAGCGTCACGATGAAGATGTGGACGATGGTGATCACATTTTCTATCTGCACGCAATGAAACATCTCTGGCATCATCCAAAATATTACTCCATTTATTCTGGTAATACCTCCAACAAGTCTGGAGATGACAAAGGAAGTTGAGTTCTGAAAATAAGCACCAATGGTGTAAACAACAGGCATGCGCGATCATGACAAATAAACATAAACAAATGAGAACAAGCAACAGAGACCCATCAAGAGTAAGCCATCCCCTAATCGCAAATGTGTAGGGTATTCAATCTTGGACATTGATAGCAATCAATAGTTGCATCCATACCTCTTTTGGAAGGAGAAAGGCACAACACAATTGCCGAGTTGAGTTTAATGATGAGCTCTTCCATGGCTTGTTAATTAATTTATTTATTCCAATGCGGATAATATAATGTACAAATGAATGGCAGTTTAACCAAATAAAATGTTAAACTTACAAGTCAGGTTAAGGATTAAAACACATTTCGGTGCTCTGAATCCTATCGGTGCCAAAAAGCAGTAGCCTGTCGTCATAAACATCAATGTGTCCGTATGCATCTCTGTCAGGAGGACACTCTAGGGCTGCTTCAAAGGACCTGTGGTGTACTCCATGGGAATCAACTGAATACCCACCTTTGTGATCATGTCCAGAAAGGCAAGCCTTGACACAATTGTACAGGTGGATTACGTTCATTACTTCATCATAGTTCCATAGAAGTGCTTCTTGAGATGATGCAACAACATCCAAAGGCAGATGACAACAAACGATCACTTTCTGCTTCAGCTTTGTTGCATCCTGAAGTGTGCCATCCAACCATTCAAGTTGCTCTCTCCCAACAGCTCCATTGAACATTACAAACCTCCTATCAAGGCCCAGCAATCCTGATGGGCTGTTTTTATCTGAATTTGGGTTCTTCTTTTCGAGAAATTCTAATGCTTGTAAAGTTTTAGAATGACCTTGTGGCCATCCAATTGCACTGATATCATAGCCATCCAGCACGACGATTCTGTATTCTGGACTAGGTGAAAAATCATAGTAGGCAAGGCCATTCAGACCTTGAATCTTCAAGAGTGGTAGTAATTTGTCACGGGGAAGATTGTAGAGACAGTGATTGCCAATCAAGTGATAAACAGGACCATTGATTTTCTGGAATTCATTATTTACTTTCTTTACAGCATCTAGAGATTGGCCTGGAGGACATTTCCCATCCACAATATCCCCAAAGTTGATCACAAAGTTAAGATTCTGGTGGTTATTCCACTTTTGTACTGCCCTTTGCAATACATGGATGCTATGTCGATAATACCGGGGAACACCAAGGAATGAATGGCCATCAGGAATATCAGCATACTGGACATCAGAGATTACACCAAATGAAAAAAGAGGTCGCTTCCCAGGTGGACTTACCAATCCATTTATTGACCCCATTGCATCCCCAGCACAGATACCCTGTCAGAGGAAAAGATGATAGATCATCAGCCAAGGTCTTCCAAGTAATTGATTAAGAGAGAATGGAATCAGTATGGGAAAGGAGGAATCTCATAGTAAATGTTCTACTCATCAGGTTTTTGGTGTATGTGTTTTCCACAGGATCAAAAAGGATCAACTGACACAGACTGAGAATATATTTTGGGCAGGTAGTCAACCATGAATTATATAATCCAACCATCAAATCAAGTGGTATATGCTTATCCTATCCATGAACTTTCATGATGGATTTACAAGGAAAAAAACATGTTTAATACATAATGAGAGCTAATTCTATTCCTAAAGGAATTCTCAAAGGTAAAGAAGCAAAAGAATTGAATCATCATAGCTGTATATACAAAAACCAGTATAGCTAAAGCACGTTCAACATGACTTGAGTCCAACATTGTGATCATTGTAAGAGAATTCAGGATGTCACAGACAATAGAGATGTAGGTGATCTTTTACTTGATATTTTTTTTCCTTCTGTGGGTCATTAGAACTCAAAAGAAAAAACTTATACAGAACCAGACAACACTCTTGAATCTTGCAAAAATTAGCAATGCAGACTGCTGTTTTAAAGGTTTTTAGGTATGCAGAATCAAAAACTAAAAAAACCACATGTCCAGAACATATAAAAACTAATTTGTCAAATCATTTTTCCAGTGCCAAAGGAAAATATGATTACATAGTCAAAGTTTTATATAAACATACTATCCAGAGAAACAGTATGATGGCAAATATTATAGAATCAATAATAATCTGATCAAGGAATTTTCTATCCTGCATGGATTTTCTAGAGATACATCATAGTATTAGAAATCAATTCCATTGGATATAAAATGTCATATGCCTAAAAATCTAAAACACAAAATTGGGTATGCATTTAGCTCTTTTTTTTTCTTTGAAGGGTATTCAAATGCTTAAATCAGGAATAAAGGACCATTATATCCCTCAGGAAAAGCTACATGTTTTTATTGGAAATGCAAAAATGCACCCTGCGAACACAATTTGATGACCTCTCATACAACTAAATGGTTCTCAAATAATTTACTCTAATTGAGAGTAATAAAAAGTTCCAGTAGAGGAAAAACTGCTGATTAACTTGTAATTTTATACCACAAGCCCACACATTATTAACTACACACATTACAGCAAGCACTCTCTTTTTACTAACGTCTGAACAGAAGCCAAATATGGTATGATCAATATCTTGTAAACTAAACTAAATCCTGTTCACAGTTCTCAAATATTGAATAAATAGAATCTAGAGGATTATATACATGTACACAACTAATGATAATACCGTAGAATTTGTGCTTAAAGAAAAACAGGCACCACAACCACACACCCCCTAAGCCTAACCATAAGATGAATAGTGAGAAATAAACAGATGAAGGAGATTGGACCTTTGAACTAGAGGAGCCAGTTATGAGTCACTGAACTATGCATAATGCAGGATTTAACACCAGTAGATACATAAAATAATACAGTATTAACTGCAAGGAATCCATATGAAACCACTGAATTGATCCTCTAACTAAGGCTACTACCCAATGCAAGTTTTCTTAGAAGAAATTTGCAGGTTTTACGATTAAGGCCACTAATTAAACAAACAATTTTCACATTCTTTAATTTTCTTTCATCTTTCTTCAAACAGAGCCTGAGTGAAAATTATGAGCAATAACAGCAGTTAAGGACAAATTGAAAGTTTCGCCCAGACTACCTGATCCTAGATTACCTGATCCAACACACACTAAAATGTATAATATCTAGCTGCATGCTCGATAGCAATCAGACAGACAGAGATGTCGACATTAATGACAAAGTGTTTGAATGGAATTAATGACATAAGAGCTGAACTGCACCAAGACTCTAATCAAATAAAAAACCCATTCTTTGTCAATACCAAAAGGAATCAAGAGCAGATTTGGGACTCACATATGATGCTATTTCCATTAAAATTCTAACCATCCATACCAAAAAAACCAAAAAAAAATCATAAATTAATAACAATTACGCCATAATATGTTCGACATGATCCATTATAAACAGCATCCACCGACTTAAGATAAATAAACCCAGAATTTAATGTTGCTTACGCTATTCACCATAGCAGTAATTAATGAGAAAAACCGATAATTATGAGAGCCCAGAAGCAGTACTGGCTTCCTGTTTCATCAAAGTAAACAAAACTCAAAAAAAAAATTCACAGAAAGTCAAGAACATATACATTCATTCATAGATAGATTAAAAAAAAACTAAAAGGAAAGAAATATGACGTTGTTGGTTGCTTACGTTTGTTTGTCGATGACAGAGACAGACAGATACAGAGCAGTGATGGAACGAGGAAGGTTAGTTTGTTTGGAACGACAAGTCACAACACAGTGTTCTAGTTGGATTTGGACATGAAGTCTCAGGTTTGTTTGGAAAAGGGCGGTGACCTTGCTGTGGTTGCTTGGATTAATTTGACCGACAATTGTGAATTGTGATTTGTGATTTTAATATTTTAATTTTTATCTGCGTTCCTGCCAAGACAAACCTAGTGTATGACTGATTTATAAATGTCATTCACACATAAACAATTCATTTATCATAATCATAGCATCACTTTAAAACAAGGTTGTCTGGAATGTTTTAATTTCAAAGTGTTTACACATGTCGGGCTTATATATTCAACAAATAAAATTTAAATTTAAAATAAAGTAATTATATCTTATATAATACAAAAATCATGCCAAATAAATATAATTTTAAAATGTAAAATATTTTTAAATAATTAAGATTAAATAAATCCTTAACTTAAAATAATTCAACTTAAATAAAATATCAAAATATTATAAAAGTAAAATGTTTTAACATAAATATTTTTAATATAAAGTTAAGTAAATGTTATTAAAGCTAATAGAATCTAAAACATCCCTTATTTTACTTAAATATAAAGTTAACAACATGAATATAAACCATATATATTAGTGATGAATCTAATTTAAAAAAATTAATATCATTGTTAATAAAAATAGTACTAATAATTTTTAATATTATTATTAATATTATTGCTATTGAAAATAGTAATAAAAATGAGTTTTTTATACATGGGTGGTTTAATTAATTAAATTGAACCAAGTTCAATTTGATTTAATTACTTTTCAATACTGAAACAGAACACGTGGAATGAAATCATAACATTCTAACCTAAATTTAGTCAAAAAAATTGAAACGGGTTGAAATTTAAAATGAGATGAAAATTTTTCTGTTTTGTTCCTGATTAGTACTTAAAAGTGCATTTTTATCATGGTTTTATATCATCATTTTGCACTTGAAGTATCAATAACTCCTTAACCAAAGCATGTTTTATAATAATATATATAATAATATAAGATACCTTTAATTTGTGGTAAATATTCATTTTAAATGCAAGCCTATCACATAAATGAAAGGATTGATTGATGACTTTAAGAACTTAAATTGCAAGGATAAAGAGATGGCCAAACTTAGAAAAGAGATGTCGGTGCAATCCAAACCGGAACACTGTTTGGTAATTGGGTCATATCTAGAGCTATATATCTCAGATT
>NW_011502137.1:25161-25503 GCF_000495115.2 Populus euphratica | reverse complement strand
AATGCACTACCTTTGATGGTCGAGGGCTCGAAAGCACGCTCAAATGGAGGTAGGATAGGAAATGCACTACCTTTGATGGTCGAGGGCTCGAAAGCACGCTCAAATGGAGGTAGGATAGGAAATGCACTACCTTTGATGGTCGAGGGCTCGAAGGCGCTTTTGAAAAGAAATAAGGCGAGGGATCGAAGGCGCGCTTAAATGGAGATAAGACGAGGGCTCGAAGGTGCGCTCGAATAGAGGTAGGATAGGAAATGCACTACCTTTGATGGTCGAGGGCTCGAAGACGCTTTCGAAAAGAAATAAGACAAGGGCTTGAAGGCACACTCGAATGGAGGTAGGATA
>NW_011502137.1:24033-25120 GCF_000495115.2 Populus euphratica | reverse complement strand
TTTGAGTCATCTTTGTAGTTTAGCTTTCTAGCCCACTCGAGTTGGCTCATATAAGTCTATTTCCAAATTTATTTGTATAACTCAGCATTTTTGGTGCCCATCGTGACCCACTTGCTTGCTAAAGATTTTCTGATTCGTCAAATAATTTAAGAGGATTACTCATTACTCCTCGTTTCACTGCTAGAAACATTCGGTGTCACTTGCTGAAAGGATCAAGCTGTCTTTTGTAAACCAAAATGCCCCCTTGTCTGGTTAAAGGAAATTACCATCTCCTTTTCTAGAATTTTTCCTTTTAAACACAATGTTGCCCCCTTGTATTGGTTATTGCCTCTAAGTGTGCTCTCTTAGTGATTTGGATAAATAATGGTTCTAAGAGGTCATTCTCTCATATCTATCCTTTTTCTGTTTGGTGAAGGAATATGGGTCTAGAATGAATCTTGAAATCTTGATCTTGCATTTTGAACACAAAAAATTATTTCGATGTGAGTCTAAAACAATTTGCTTTTGAAATCTTGTAACTCCTTGGTTATTTTTCTTTCTTGGAAAAGAGATTATTTGTTCTTGTGTTTGGCAATGAGGTCTTCGGTGAAAATATGCCATGATATTATGACCTTTTGCTTTTATAAGTTTTCAGAGTGGAGGGCTCGAGAAAAAACTCGAGGTTTTGTATGAGAAGAATTTGTCTCTTTTTGCACATTTATTTTTTATCAGCATGAATACTCGAGAAAAAGCTCGAGGTTTTGTATGAGAAGAACTTGTCTTTTTATTTGCACATTTATTTTTTTATCAGCATGAATAATAATGAATAATTTATTCTTGATGTCATGAATCTTATGAAAAAGTATTCTTTGCATTTTGAGAGCATTGTTTATTGTTCTAGGTTGCTTGCTTACTTGATTAGAAAGGACTTCTATAGGCACGTAACGTAGGCTGTGGTTTTTGGCTATGAAAGAAAAGGATTCATAAGGCTCAAAGAGTGTTTCAGGGCTTCAAAGACTGAGAATCACTATTAACAGTTTGACTATTGATGTCATTCATATTTTCTTTTGCCGCTCTTCTTTGATTTGTTGCTTCTTTTTTTTCATTG
>NW_011502137.1:0-23964 GCF_000495115.2 Populus euphratica | reverse complement strand
CTATAGAGCATACTCATTTTATCTTGGTTATCACTTTTTCTTGTGATTTGGGCATGCCCCCTAGCATTTGAGTTTCTTGAGCTTTTTTGACTTTTGGCTTTCTCACAGCTTTATCATCTTTCTTGATAATTGAAATTTCACTTGCCCCCAGTATGGGGTGTGATCCTAGTCGGGATTTTTTTCTATGAAAGAAAAAATTGTTCAGGCTCAAAAAGGGTTTGCAAGGGATGTATTTATTTAGAACGTGAAAGGAAATAACAAAGATGGCCTTTCCTCATTTCAAGCGCAAGCAGCTATGATCAATAAACTTTGACCTCGTATAGTATGATGGTTTATTCTTTGCAAAGATATATTTCATGAGTTATGAGCAACAAGTTTACTACATACCATTATTCATACATTTAAAAAAACACATGATTCAAGAGTAATGGGGTAAAGGTGTTTATTCATTTCTTTTTTTTTATTAATCACCTTAATAATGGAGTTGTTTGATTCATTTGTCATTCTACAAGTAGAATGTCAAAAATATTGTTTTTGGATAAACATCAAATTACTTTTGAAATCAAAATGCCAGATCAATTTTTCAAAACTCTAATAGGGAAACTGATTTTGGTAAGAATGATGAATTGAATCTATGAGATCATGCAAGGCTTCAAGGTTGTATTTACTGATTCTTTGATAAACACCTATAAGAGAGAGCAAAGACATGCAAAGTGAATTTATTGGCAAAACTTTTATTGATTGGATGAGAACTTATACAATCATGGATAATATTTCTTCACAGAATCGGAATTCACTGGCCTACTTAACTCTTCTCCATCCATTCCTGTCAGTATCAATGCTCCTCCAGAGAATGCCTTTTTTACTACATAAGGACCTTCATAATTGGGTGCCCACTTGCTATGATTTTCATTAGGTAGTAATAGGATTTTTCTCAATACAAGATCTCCTGCTTCAAACTCTCTTGATCGAACTTTTCTGTCATATGCTCTTGCTATCCTTTTTTGATACAATTGGTGGTGACAGATTGCAGCTAATCTCTTTTCACTGATCATATTTAGCTGTTCATATCGTATTCTTGCCCATTTAGCCTCTTCTAGCTCAGATTCCATGAGGACCCTTAAAGAAGGAATCTCTACTTCCAAAGGCATCACTGCCTCCATTCCGTAAACTAATGAATAAGGTGTAGCCCCAGTGGACGTTCTTATTGCTGTTCGATATGCATGTAAAGCATAAGGAAGCCATTCTTGCCAATCTTTATATGTAACCACCATTTTCTGGACAATCTTCTTTATGTTCTTGTTAGCTGCTTCAACAGCACCATTCATCTTTGGTCGGTAAGGGGATGAATTGGAATGCTTGATTTTCCATTTAGTGCATAATTCCACGATCATCTTCCCATTGAAGTTCTTGGCGTTATCGGTTACTATCCTTTCTGGCAAACCATACCTACAAATTAGGTCTCTCTCAATGAAACGCTTGACCACTTTCTGCGTCACATGAGCATATGAACAGGCCTCTACCCACTTTGTAAAATAATCAATTGCGACCAAGATAAATCGATGACCATTGCTAGCTTTTGGATTAATAGGCCCAATCACATCTATCCCCCACATTGCAAATGGCCAAGGTGACACCATATTGAATAAGGGCAATGGAGGCGCATTGATTTTGTCACTATACACCTGACATTTATGACATCTTCGGACAAATTCTATACAATCCTTCTCCATAGTCATCCAAAAATACCCTGCTCTTTGCATTTTTCTCGCCATCATGTGTCCATTTGCATGGGTGGTGCAAATTCCTCCGTGTACTTCATACAAAGCTTTATTGGCTTCTGATCTGTCTAGGCATCTTAATAAAGTCCCATCAAATGCCCTTTTGTATAAGATTTCTCCATCTAGAAAGTATTCCATGGCCATTCTTCTCAACGTCTTCTTATCTGTCTTTGAAGCTTCAGAAGGATATTCTCGATATTGGATGAATCTTTTTATATCTGCATACCAAGGATTGCCATCAATTTCTTCTTCTATTAAATAACAATGAGCAGGAGAACTTCTGATATCAATGCCTATAGGATGTACTCTGATACCACAATCGATTGTGGCCATAGAGGCCAGGGTTGCTAAAGCATCCGCAAACTGATTCTTATCCCTTCCTAAATGATTGAACTCTATCTCTTCAAACTTTTCAGCCAACTTGGAGAGATATTCTTGATATGGTTTCAATTTCTCATCTTTTGTCTGCCATTCCCCCTTTGTCTGGCAGATTATCAACATGGAGTCTCCATATACCTCTAGTTTTTGTATCTTTAGTTCCAATGCAGCTTCTAATCCATGAATACAAGCCTCATATTCAGCTGTGTTGTTTGTGCAACTAAATTGCAGTTTAATGGAGATGGGATATTGTTTCCCTTCTGGAGAAATTATTACAGCACCAGCTCCATTACCAGACACATTCACTGCACCATCAAAGTACATGGTCCACCAATCACTTTCTATTACTAACACATCTTCATCAGGGAAGTCAAAATTTAATGGCTCATAGTCTTCAAGGGCATTATCAGCTAAATGGTCTGCGATTGCACTTCCTTTCACGGATTTTCTTGTTTTGTAGATGATATCATATTCAGCCAACAACACTTGCCATCTAGCTAGCCTATTTGACATGTACGGTTTTTCAAAAATATATTTCAGAGGATCTATCTTTGAAATTAACCAAGTGGTATAATATAGCATATACTGCCGGAGTCTTTTCGCACTCCATACCAAAGCACAACACAGCTTCTCAACCATACTGTAACGAGATTCACACTCAGTGAACTTTTTACTAAGATAGTAGATGGCTTGTTCTTTTCTTCCGGTCTCATCATGTTGGCCAAGCACACAACCCATTGCTGATTCAGTTACTGTTAAATACAAAATGAGAGGCTTTCCAGGCACAGGTGGTACCAATAGAGGTGGGTTTTGCAGATATTGTTTTATCTTATCAAATGCTTTTTGACAGTCTTCATCCCATACTCCAGGGTTTTTCTTTCGAAGCAATCGAAAGATTGGTTCACAAGTGACTGTAAGTTGTGAAATAAATCGAGCAATGTAATTTAAACGCCCCAAAAAACCTCGAACTTCTTTCTCGGTTTTAGGAGTTGACATAGCTTGTATGGCCTTCACTTTATCAGGGTCTACTTCTATGCCATTATTGCTTACCATAAATCCCAATAACTTCCCTGACTTCACCCCAAATGTACACTTTGCAGGGTTCAACTTTAATTGATACTTTCTCAGCCTTTCAAATAATTTCTTCAGAGCTGGGATATGGTTTTCCTCATCTTTAGACTTAGCAATCATATCATCCACATATACCTCAATTTCTTTGTGCATCATGTCATGAAATAGTGTCACCATTGCTCTTTGATAAGTTGCCCCAGCATTTTTCAATCCAAATGGCATAACTTTATAGCAATATGTTCCCCACGGGGTGACAAATGTTGTTTTCTTCTTGTCTTGCTCGGCCATTTTAATCTGATTATACCCAGAGAAACCATCCATAAAAGAGTAAGTAGAACTCTTAGCAGCACTATCCACTAGCACATCTATATGGGGTAAAGGAAAATTATCTTTTGGGCTTGCCTTATTCAAGTCTCGGAAATCCACACATACCCTGATTTTGTTATCTTTCTTGGGTACTACTACGATATTGGACACCCATTGAGAATAATCGACTACTTCCAAGAATCCAGCATCCCACTGTTTCATTATTTCTTCTTTCACTTTGATTAGTATATCTGGCCTTGTCCTCCTCAACTTTTGCTTAACTGGCTTACAACCTTCTATCAAAGGTAGTTTATGTACCACAATATCAGTATCCAGACCAGGCATATCAGCGTATGACCAGGCAAACACATCAACATATTCTTGTAAAAGAGCAATCAATTTCCTTCCTTCATCAGCAGAGACTAACTTCCCTATCTTCAACTCTCTTTTATTATCCTCGGTGCCCACATTTATCAGTTCTAATTCTTCTTTTGCAGGCTTCCATGTGCGGTCAGATTGTTCGACTAACCTTGCGAACTCATGGATATCCTCTTCACCAAACTCTTCCTCATCCATGGCAATTATATTTTCATCAAAGTTAAGCCAATTATCCACATTGCAATGAGTTTGTGAGGTGTATGACAATCCGCTTTCAGATTTCCTGAAAGCGGAAAGTGTTTCGGTTATGAGTATATAGTTCTGGGAAATTAAATAAATGAACAGAGAAAGAGAAAAAAACGATTGAAAGAAAGTATGCATGATCTCATTGAAATCTAAAGGATAAAAGGGCTCAACCACAAAACCTTATTGCCAATCTCTTAAGCCATGATGATTTGGCAAGGCACAATTATTCAAGCAATACAAATAACCAAAACAACAAACAAGTAAACAAACATTACTTTTTGAAAATAATTGGAACTTCATGAATTTCCCAATTTGCTAAATCTTCTCCCTCGACCAGTTTCCTCACGAATTCTGATGAGCCATCTTCCAAAACGCTAATAGTCAGCTGAGGCAACTGTTCATGAGTACTATCTTCTTCCTTTAACTCTTGTTCACTGTCTTTTTCAAGATAATTGATAGTAACACCATTGAATTCCTTTCTTAGTCCTCCCTCATAATCTTCAGTTTTTATCACATATGCGGGTCTTGGGAACGTTACATGGATTGGTGGGATTTCCATTCGATCTTCATCTGGTTCTCTCCTTTCAATCCGGGCCATTCTCTTTTCTCTTCTAATTTCAGCTGCTCTTTTGAAATCTGCTTTCCCAGGCTTAAACCCTAAGCCAAACCTTTGATCCGCGCACTTCATTTTTATCACATTAACCCTCTCAGGCATTCCGGTAGTGTGGTCATATTGAAATGGCAGTCCATGCTTTAAGAAGTATTTAGCAACCATTTTTGCTGCTTCAGAAATTTCTGGTTTCCTTCGTATCGTATTTTCTGGTACCCATTCAGCATTTACAACTTCAAATGCATGCAAATTTCCATCCTTACTTTCTTCAGTTTCTATGTAAGGGATCGATACATTTTTCGTTGTTGCTAAAGTTTCCTCAGCCCTCACAGTCACCAAATTTCCATTGATGATAAACTTGACCCGTTGATGTAAAGAAGATGCGACAGCTCGGGCTGCATGGATCCAAGGTCTCCCCAGTAACATGCTATATGATGGATGAATGTCCATTACTTGTAATGTGACTTGAAATGGTTGTGGGCCAATGATTAGTTCAACATCAATACTCCCAATGATTGGTCGAGGTGACCCATCATATGCCCTAGCAGTCATGGTACTTGGCTTCATGTGAGAGGCATCAACTGGCATTTTATCAAGTACATGTCTTGGTAATACATTGAGAGCAGAACCATTATCTATAAGCACCTTAGCTACCACACAATCCTTGCATTTTACTGTGATGTGCAATGGTTTATTATGACCGGTCCCTTCATGATCCAGCTCATCATCGGTAAAGTAGAGGTAGTTGGTGGCTTGAATCCTGCCCACCAAATGTTCTATGGAGTCTTGTGTGATATCCTGAGGAACATATGCTTCATTAAGAACCTTCTGAAGCACGTTCCTATGCAATTCTGAACTCAACATTAATGATAACAAAGAAATCCTAGCCGGTGTTTTCTTTAGCTGATCAACCACACTATATTCACTGTGTTTCATCAATTTCAGAAATTCATTAGCCTCTTCATCACTTACTGGCTTATTAACCTCATCGGTCTTTGCCAATTCCACCATATCCTTTCCTTTGGCTTTTCTGTGATTTTCCAACTCTTCAGGAGTAAAACATCTCCCACTTCGAGTGAGTCCTCCTATTTCAGCATGGAAAACAAGGGCAGGATTTGTGTTGTGAAAGGAATAACCATAATTATATGGTTGGGCACTAAAACTCCCGCTAACAGTATTCATAGGCTTGGTTAGGATCATTTTTGGTGGACCCTTTTCGGTTGGTATATATCTACAAACTTCCACCTTCTTGTTACAACCAGTCATTGTTCCTACCAACTCATCTTCTTTGGGTTTTATTAATCTTAATACTCCCAATGTCATCATATTTTCTACCTCCAAATGGAACTCCTCACACGAGTCGATATCATGCCCAAGCTGCTGATGATATTTACAATATTCATTATCATTCCTTACAGCTTGTACTTTGACTGGTGTCTTTAAATAGTCTGTTTGCCTCAACATCCCATACAATCTATCCATAGTCACCCTTAAAGTTGATGTACTTCCCCTTCCTATCTCCAAATTATTAACTCCCCCGCTTCCAGAAGCATGATTTGGTAGAGGGTTAGAATTCACATTTGGAGACTCATCAAAAGAAATCCAACCAGCTTTGATAAGCTGAAGGATTTTTCGTTTGAATGCAATACATCCATCAATATTATGACCAACAGCACCAGCATGGTATTCACATTTTTGATCGGGTTTATACCAAAAGGGAAATGGTGGTTGTAAAGGTTCTAATGGAATAGGTGCTACCTGACCAATACTAAGCAATCTTTGGTGCATTTCAGTAAGAGACATGGGTAATGGTGGAAGTTGCACTTGATCTGTTGGAAAATTTCTTCTTGGGCGGTAGGCATTATTGGTTTGGTTGTTTATTGGGTTGTTTTGGGTGTTTGTAGGTGAAGAGAATTTTATATTGGATATAGAGGGGGTAGGGGGAATACTTTTAAAGCTGTAATTATCTTGGTAGGTTTTCTTCCCTCTACTTTCCCTTTCAACATTGTGAATTTCTGTTTCTTTCCTCTTCCCAATAAAACCTCTTTTTTCAGTAGGATCCACGATCCTACCCGTCCGAACGGCTTGTTCGATCCTTTCAGCTATGACAACCAAATCGGAGAAATTTTGTGCTGCACTGCCTACCAGGTACTCAAAGTACGGGGCTTTAAAAGTATTGGAAAATAAGCCAGTCATCTCCCTTTCCGACAATGGAGGACTTACTTGTGCAGCTAATTCACGCCACTTTTGGGCATATTCTCTTACAGACTCCTTATTGCCTTTTTCCATGGCTTGCAGACTTGATCTATCTGGGGCAATATCCATGTTGAACTTATATTGTCTAACAAAAGCATCAACCAAGTCCTTCCATCCTTTAATCTTGGTATTATCCAAACGCATATACCAAGCAAGAGCAGCATCACTTAAACTGTCCTGAAAGAAATGGATCAATAATCTCTCATCATGGACTACTTCAGCCATCTTATTACAATATGCTTTAAGATGGGTGATTGGGCACTGAGTTCCGGTGTATTTAACAAATTCTGGAACTCTGAATTTTCTAGGAATAACCACGTTAGGCACTAAACACATTTTAGCGGCCTTCACGGGATCATACAAACTATTCCCTTCTATTGCCTTCATTCTTTCTTCTAAGGCAGCTAGTTTCTCATGACCATTTTCCTCTATTATCTTGTTCCTTTGAGGTTCTTCTTCTGTCAACACAATATGAGGGATCCTCATTGGATGTGTTGATTGAGTAGGTGCGAAAGGAGCAGCATGCTGAGGTTCGAATGGCGGAATAAAGGAAGGTGGAGGCTGAGGTGTACATGTTTGTTGAGAAGATGTTCCTTCCCCAGCTCTAGGCCTCAAAGCTTGCTCGAGCAAGCTAGTGAGCCTTGCCACATCCTCTTTCAGGCTTTCCAACTCTCTTTGGTGTTGCATTTCTAACTGAGCTCTCTCTTCATTTTCCATTTTCTTTCGTGAACGAGTATTATGAATACGTTTCAGTTGGGGACCTATATTTCACCTGTTATATGCAAAATATGACAATCTATAAGCAAATGTATGAGATGCATGAATGTGAATGCAACATATTGGATATAGATTCACACTTTGTTGGTGACATATGGTCGTTATTCATTAGATATGTGGGTTGAACTTGAACTTGATATCATTGCTGTAATGCCGAGGAGAGATCTACTCAGCTTTTTGACATTTGGGCTTTCAGCCATATACACATGTTTTTTCTTTTTTGAAAATGTGGGTCTAACCCTTTCATTACTTATTTAAAAGCTTACAATGAAAAATTAATCTAATCTATTACAGGAGAAAAAACACTGCCTTTAGTAGCTATTGCTCTTAAAAAAAGATCGGTGTTATCCATGCTTCTTCGATATTTCATTATGTCTCCTCCTACTTGGCGAGCTTCCACTCGTAATAAATGGGCTTCTGCAACTGCTCTATCAATTTGATCTTGTAGTTCTCTTATCCTTTCAGTATGAATCAAGTTGTTTCTAGACAAAAAGTTATTAGCATTGTCCAATGTTTGATTGTGCTGCTTTATCATTTTCTGGTTTTCTATAAGCTGTGCGGTCTTCAATTTTTCTTTTTCCAGCTTAGATCTCAATGCTTCTGCTTCAACCTTATGATCATTCAACGCTACTTTTTGCTCTTCATGTATTTTATTCACATGTTTAGTGTTGGCTATTTCAATCTCCGTTCTCCCTAATTGGTCTTTAAGCTTGACTACGTCCGCCCGACGCATTTTTAATGCAGTTTGCGTCTTGATAGCTGACTCTTCCCAATGCTTAGCTTTTTCCATATAATATGTCAAGTCTTTATTGATCACCTTCAATTCATCCTTTGCCTTTATCCAGTCTTGACCCACAGAGTCCCTTTCTTCTTCCACTGTTTTTCTCACAGCTCTTTCTTTGGCTAACTGCTGCTCCAAGGACACTCTATGCTCCTCCTTTGCTTTAAGCTCGGCTTGTAACAATTTTACTTGTTCCCTTAATTCTTCTTCACTGTTCACTCTTTTCCTTCGAGTGCCCACAGATTCAGAAACTTCTGCCATATAAGAGACTCCTCCATTACGCCATTCGGGATACCTTTCACTAACCATAGGATTCCTTACACCTATCTCCTTTTTAACTATCACCAAAGAACCCCAATCATGCTTAATGCTCTCTAGCATTTCATTATATGCTCCTTGGTAGACTCCAGTGAATTGAGCTAAACCAACTGTTCTTGGAATGCTTTGTATGCCCCCAAGTTGTCTTGCAGCCAAAGCAGGTGCATAACTAATATACCCGGTCACCCCAATCAAAGGTACCCAAGGCTTTTTCCCACAACTCATTAGGTATGCTACATTTTTCATCCATGGGGCTCTCCAATTAAAATTGCTTTGCGGAATTCCTTGCAATTTTACCCTCCAATCATCTTCAGAAAAGTTTTCCCATTCACTTGATACAAATAACTCGAGTGGCTTTTGATCAAACCACCAAAAATTTCGGAATACTGGTGTCTCGGATTCTATATGGCTTACCATCCAAATGAACAACAATGGAACACAACATCTCATAGAACCTTTCCCAATCTTTTTGCAATGATTGAGAGATAAAAAAGTTTCAGCCAAGATCGCAGCAGAAGGATTAATTTTGGTCTTCTCATACTCCATAAACAAATTAGCTGCCTCTAAACTGATAATTCCGGTCGTCGAAGGAAACAAAATCAACCCAAATATCCCCAAAGCCAATATTCGGTATACCTCTAAATTAACATCAATATTAGACTTTTTAGCAATCAAAAGCTCTTCTAGTCGTTTCCATCTCAAACCCCCAGAATTATTTTTTTCTCTATATAAGCTTATTTGACGGATTCCCAATAGCTTAGCGAGCTCCTCTATAGTATTCTCAATCTTTTGATGAAAGTAAACCTTATGGATATCCTCAGGAAATTCTGTCAAGACCCCGTATTCTTCAATGGTAGGAACCATATCGATATTCCCAAATGTAAAACATCGATATTCAGGATCCCAAAAATGAATTAAGGTTTTTATGGCTAATGGCAGTACTGGAACATTCAGAAGATGCAAAACTCTCCCATACATCCTAGTAAATTCTGCCTCATCGGCCAAGTATTTGGTGAATGGAAGCAAACGACTGGCCTCATTTATTATGCATCTCACATCTTTTAGTAGCGGTATCCCACTGTCATCCAGTCTAGGGCAGTCTCCCTCAGTCATATGCAATGATTCAGATTCAAGCCCATACTCAACCGTTGTGATTTCACGATTAACGACCATTATGTCACCTAAAACAATCCTGTAATAAAGATGCTATATGTTAAGCTTGCCTTAGTGAGATTTACATAGGGAACAACTTAAAGGGTAGGTTCTAGTCATTAAATGCTCAAGGTAGGCTACTATCTAGTCTTTGAAAGGTCTTTCGCATGCTTAGTGATCTTCCTCGAAAGGTTGATATGAGGCTTACAAGTAGCGTGAAGATAGAGGCCCTGAATAATATCAGTTTAGGCATACCAACCACTATCGAGTAAACAATCAAGCGAAAGTTGGATGGTTTCACGAGTCTTACCCAGGCTAAAGCCATTGGGGTACCGCTACTCTCCCACTTAACATCAAGTTTATACAACAAATATTTATTATGAAATGCGTGGTGTGTGAAGGCATCAATGCATATCCAATATATATGATGGCATGAATAAATATAGATGCTAAAGCTGTAAAAATAAATAAACCAAATAGAATGAAATAAAAACTAAACACACAACGAATATTGGTAGCAATTTTAACAAATAAAGCAAAGCTTAGTCTTGGTTCCCCAGTGGAGTCGCCATTCTGTCGTACCCGACATCGCGGTGGCCTTAAAAATTAATTAAATCTATGGAAAGAACGGATTTCTGGCATCCTGTTCTTTAATGGGAATATTCTTTGTTTAAGGAGTCGCCACCTAGTATTATGGTTACTAGGAACCCTAACTGGTCAATAGAGATTCTATAGTTCGAAACTGATTACGCAAAAGGGAAGATATTATCACCCCTTTTAGCGTGCATTGCTGACTTTGTCAATAATTGCTAATGTTTTGTTGGTTTATGCTATGGTGGTTTTGCGTGTAATATTCCTGACTCTGGTGTCAGTGAATATTTAACTACAGATATTTCCAACTCTGGCGTTGGTAAATATTGCATAGGTATCGAAGTAAATAAATTTAAATCATTAATTGCTAATATTTTTTTTTGTTTATACTATGATTGTTTATGTGTAATATTCCTGACTCTGGCGTCAGTGAATATTCGACTACGGATATTTCTAACTCTGGCGTTAGTAAATATTACGTAGGTATCAAAGTGAACAAATCAAAGTCATCATTTTTTTTATTCCTGACTCTGGCGTCAGTGAATAAAAAAAATAAAATCATTTTATTATATTTTTTTTTTTAAAAAGGTAAAAATAAAATATTTTTAAATCAGTATCTTTTATATTCCCGACTCTGGCGTTAATGAATAAAAAGATCAAATAGATTTTTTTTATGCATGTATATCTTTATGTAACTAAGTAAAAGAAAAATACAATAAAATAAAATAAATTATTAACTTTATTCCTGACTCTGGTGTCAGTGAATAAACTTATAATTTTATTTTATATTATTTTATTTTTATTTTTTACCTACTTTTATTTTTACGAAATTAAACAAAGTTCAATGAAATAAATTTGAATCAATATTTTTATTTTTTGCTCTGGTTATTCATGAATAAAAACAAAAAATTCATTTTTTATTTTTTATTTACACATTCAGACTCTTTTTTTAATTTTTTAATTTTTAATTTTTTCTATTTTTTTTCTATTTTTTTTTGGGCTGGGTTGGGCCCAGCCCAACGCAGCATATATTTTATTTTTAGGCTGGGTTTGACCCAGCCAGCCCGACCCGGTCACTGGCCCAAGCCAGTGACCCGGCGGGGCTGAGCAACACGCGTGTGCTAACACACGCGTGTTGCAGCGCTGTGCAAGTGAATTAAAATTCACTTGCACAGTGCCACTGTCACCTAAATAAACAAAATGCAAGAAAGGAAAGCTAGCTTACCTGTTGTGCTGGAGGCTGATGATGCTCGCAGTGCTGATGGATTTTCACCTATTGCTTCCCTTTATCTTCCTCTTGTGCTCACTTTGTTGGCGTTTTCCTTTTGCTTTCTCTCCTAGTTTTGGAAACGCCGAAGGTAGTAGCAATGGTCTCTTTTGACTTTCCTCTACTTGTTTTCTTTCCTTCTGCTTCTTTCTTTGATTAGGTTCTATCCCCTCTGGTTTTGAGATGAAGGCAAGTAGACAATGATGATGCCGGTTGTCAATAGTTTTTGGTTCTTTGTTGCTCTTTTTCTGCAGGGACGAAGACAAAGGCAGGGTTGATCTGAGGCTCTCCTTTGCCTTTCTCTCCTTCTCTGTCTGCTGTTCGTTTTCCCTTTTTTTTTTTTTTTTTTGCTTTCTCAGTCTTTGTGATGAAGAACAAAGGACAGTGCTGGCTTCTCCTTTCAAATTTGGGTCTGGGTATTTGTTTTGTGTTTTTTGCTCTGTGTTTTTTTTTTGTTTTTTTCACTGTGCGTTCCTCGTCTTCCGCATGTCCTCTTTTCTTGTCCTGTTCATCAAAAATTTCCCCTCCCCCTTCTTTTCTTTACCCTTGACATCTATATTTATAGTGTCAGAGTCCCTTTATGTGTGAGAAATCAAGTTTCAATCAAACTCATTCTCTTTTTTGAAGTTCGAATTAGAATCAAATTCAAAAGCAGACAACTATCATTATCTTGAGGATTATCTTGAACAAGGTAAGGATTATCTTGAAGTAGATAAGGATTATCTTGAAAAAGGTAAGGATTATCTTGAAGAAGATAAGGATTATTTTGAGGATAAGGCTATAATGACAAAGGGACATTGTAATCCTTAATTTTTGCAGAAGTTGACAAATCACACTTTTCATCGAAATAAATCTCTGATCTTTTAATTTTTAATTTTAAACCCTGTAAAAATTAAATTAAAAGCCAAAGGGCCAAAATTGGGTTATGACAACCCTAACATTGGAATTCACATTTATCTCCATTAAAATAAACACCTTAAAATTGTTAGAAATATTTAAAATTAAAACAAATATAAAGTTGGCTTACAGGCATGAAAACACTATTTTTAAGGTGTTTATTTGCCTCATACAAAAACAACACCTTCAGGATACAACTAAGTCTTTTAAACCTCTAAAAGAATGAGAAAGACCAAGAAAAGAATATATATTTTCATTGTGTGTTGTATGTAGTTTTTTATGCAATAATAGGTTTTTATAGACTTGAAATATAAAGATAAAACATTATAACTATTTGATGAAATAGTATGATTATCGATCAAACAATTTACTTTTAAATTGAATAGTTGATATTTAGTTTTATTTTAACAATCACGAATATCAAAATTAATTAAAGGATGAATTAATCTCACTAACATATTAAGTTTCAAGTTTTAAATTTCGACTTCTAAGTGTTAAGTATCATCTTTTGATATTAAAAATATTCAAATAATAGCAGTAGGAAGACCATGTCTTAATTTACTACACAATTAAAATACATATTTATAAATATTAGAAATAAGTATTTTTAAGAATATGTGCTTCAAATTCTATTATTATCAATGATGTTTTATTCAAATAAGAAGATAAAAATAATCACTAAGTCAAGATGTGGCCACCCACTCAACAATTAGTCATCAAATAATAGTTCTAAATTTTGGCCTATAAAAGGAGGCATTTGTCATGCATTTAGACATCTTGGTTGCCAGATCAAGATCATGTTCTTGCTTTCTCTCTTTGTATTTTTTTAAAGCTTAATTTTTGCTTTCATTAATATCTTGTTTATGCCTTTCATTTCCTTTTCTTTACTTAGTTAACTTTTATTTTAGTTATGTTCTTATCTTGTTTATTTATGTTTCTCTCTTTCATTATGTTTAACTAAGTTTATTATATCAAGGTGAAAAAATTACACTAATGGTGTAAGAATAAGTATAGTGTAAACTCAATATGGACTTCAATGTTTGATACTAACATGTTTTGTATTTGTTATCTTATTCACTTTTAGTACTTTGCTTGTTAAATAGTTAATCTAGATTTGTGTTTTATAACACTTGATACAACAAATACTTGGCACTTTCATAGCCTAACTGTATGATATAATCGACACTTGTGCTATGAAAGGAACTTGATTTTTTATTAACATAAGTTATAATCATGAATACCTGACAAGATTTACAAGTATTAGCATTATTTGAATAAGATAACTAATGTAGTCATGTTAACAATTTATAATCTGATTGGAACCTCCTTTGTGTGTGGTTTTCAATTGAATAATAAGATTTTATACTATACTTGTTTGAAATATTATTAGTGGATCCTCTAACCTTGATATTTGTTGTTATCATTATTTAATCTTCACATTGATCTTTGGACCAATTAAGCCCCTCACTTAACCAAATCAACTCTTCAAAATTATAATTGGACCCCAGAATTTTAATTTCTTTTAATAAAAGCCTTAAATAATTTTTAAAATTTTTATTTAATATAAAATTATTAATTTTAATCAATCAATTTAATTTAGATTAACTTGATTATTGGAATAAACACTCACGACTGGCTGACCACCATGAATTTCGGTCACCATGCTTTCATCTCCTTCGACTCAAGCAAATGAATTCTAACAAATAGGCTAACTCACAGGAATCTGATCAGCCTTAGGCTTTCAGCCCATCACGTCCTATGAATGGTTAACTTGGGCTTGATTTTGCAACAGTGGAAACAGGGCCTGGTGTCCTCCTTTGTGATTTCTATCACTAGTAGGAGGAGGAGACGCAAGGTTAAGGTGATTTCAGCTGAAGGAAATGCTGGGGAAACACAAGGGGAGATTGTGATGGTTCGATGGATGCCTGTAGCTATTGATCAAATTTACCAGATGATTGAAAAGACTTCTGAACTGCAGCTGTTATGTTAGGACATTCCAGTTGATATTGGTGGTGTCTCTGAGGTTGAAGCAAATCTAGCAGATGTTGTGGCGGCTGACCATGCAAGGAAACAGATTTCAAAAGAGTACATGGTGTGGTTATCAAATTGATAAAAATTAATTTATAGAATAGATTTTGTAACGTTGATGATATTTTTGTTTTCACTAAACAATATTAGTAGATTTATTATATATATACTTATTTTTTAAAAAAGAATTATTCAAGAGTTAATTGATTATTTGTAGTAAAAACCAAATCCAGGGATTGTATCGAAGTTGTTCAAGATGATAACGATGAATTAATTATGAGAGATGGTGTTTTTCAACCTGATGAGTTAGCTTATCCATATTGAGTTACTTTGTTTCACAACTTAAAATAAAATTTAAATATTTGTATTTTCAAGAATATTTTTGTTGATATATATTTACATTTAAAAGTTGAATAATGTTTTGAGTTTCAGCGGATACACACAAATTAATGAAGATGATAACGATGAAATTAATATAGAAGATTACAATGAAGATAAGTACAAGCCATTTGACGAGAAAAAGACAATTTTGGAACCCATTTGACGAGAAAGAAGACAATTTTGAGTTCCAGTGTAATGCCATAAATTATAAAGTAATATTTATAGATAGAATTCATTTTAATATAATGACAATGATGTTAATTTATTATTGAATGATAAATAAATATTTATTTTATTATTTTGATTTGAATTGTTGTTATTGTACTATGCGTGTAAAAATGAATTTAAATACTTGCAGGATAGCAAGGTAAAGAATATAAATATAATTTGACATCGCACATTATTTTACACCGATGGAAATGCCAACAGAATGTATCCGTCAGTATATTTCATAGACCATGTGAACTATTCTGCTTCTTCCTAGTATTGTTCATGATATTCAATTAATATGGTTATACTAACGAAATGTGTCCGTCGATATATTCCAGAGACTATGACAATTGTTTCCTTTCTTCCTAGCACTATTCACAATGTTCATTACATACTAGTATAATCGATGAAATGTATTTATTGATATATTCTAAAGACTGAGAACTATTCATTTATCAATATGCTGCTAATCTGGAGGGGCTATTTAAAAATTTTCATGAAAGTTGTTGTACCCTCTTCGAGAGCTCGACGTTGCAGTGACCCTTTTTGGGAGCGATGAATTGATTTCGTGGTCTTTGTTTTGTAAAAAAAGGAGTCGTCATCTAATATTATGATCATTAATAAACTTAACTGGTCTTTTAAAGATTCTAAGGCAAGGGATTGGTTGCGTAAAAGAGAATATTTTAACACCCCTAGTACGCCCTACCTAAGGTAAACTGCTTGGTATTTGGTTTGCCTTATAATTGTTATGGTTTTGATGTTCTCTAATCCTATCAGTTTTCTAGGATAAGTCTACTATGATGAATGAACTTGGATTCAAAGTTTAAGGGAAAGAACCCTTGTCCAATATGGATCATACCTTTAGATATATCTACAAAGTGTCAAAGAGAAACAGTGTAGATCTCTTCAAGTCTATATTTGATTTGAAATAAATTTAGAATCTATGAATTTAGAGAGAGCTAAGATAGAAATCTAAGGAGATTCAATATGCTTAAAAGCTCATTTTCCCCTTAATATTTCAAGTGTTCACGACTCGTAAATCGTAAGGAAAAGAAAAGAAAAAACTAAGTTAGAAATCTAAGAAAATTTAAGATATTTTAAAAGTCTATTTTTGTCTTAGTATTTTATATTTTCCTGACTCATAAACTATGAAATCAAAATTTAAAATGTTCACAATTATAATTGAGGTTTCTTTAAAAGATATGCAATTAAATTGTTCTAAATAAAATTTTAGGTATAAATATGACCTTATGTTAAAAATAAACAAGTGATATTCCTCTTAACAATATTTTGGATATTTACCTTTCATATATTTCTTTATCCTTATATTATTAAGGGATAATGACTTGTTATTTCTAGAAAAATATTTTTGATATTAACCACTTGAAGTTTTTTTATCAAAATATTAATAGTAAACAATGACAAATTATTCTCAATAATATTTTGAATATTAACCTTTCTGAGACTTCTTTATCCAAACATTTCTAGTGAATAATAACAAATTATTACTAATAATACTTTAGATATTAACATATTTGAGATTTCTTTATCCAAACCTTAATAATAAATTATTTTTAATAATATTTTAGATATTTATCCATTTGAGATTTCTTTATCCAAACATTAATAAAAAATAAAAATAAATTCTTTAAAAATAAAATTTTTATATTTTTAAAATATTTATCAACACCTTTATAATTCTTTAACACAAAAGTCTAATAGAATATTGTTGTGGAATGACATTAAGGTTAGCAATGTTGAATTTTGTGCAAGATGGATGACTACTTTTGGATGTTTTGTGAGGACTGGTTTTACATGTGTCATATTTTCAGCAATGTTGAATTAACTGGGGAAGGAGGCCTTTTGGATTTCTTAATTGCTGGTTAACTTACACTAATTTTGATAATCACCTGCAGAATTTATTTACTGAAGGTTGCTAGATTGCTCCTGGGCTATTTAAGGTAATCAAGAGGCTGAGTTGTCTTCGTACCAAGCTCAAAGAGTGAAACTCTACGAATGAATTTTGGTAATCTTGACGAGCAATGTATGAGTCTGAAAAAGAAGATTCACACGCTAGAGCTCGCGAAAGAATCTAGACAACTGAGTGCACGTATGGTTTTGAAGTTGTACTTGCGGTGCAACCTCGGATTTCACTAGGAAACGCAGGTTGCACTGGTTTCCAGATGGACGCTCGACATTCAACTTCAAGAACTTAGGAGTGCTCACTCAGATCAATGGGCCATTGACGGTTGCTTTGAATATTATGGAGGCAGAAATCGAGAATAAATTAGGTTGTCCGGGGATAGAAACACGAGGTTCCTTCATATGGTGGCAACCAGCGGAGGAAGGGAAAATAAGGTCGCCCATATGTCAGAAGGTCATTCATCGTATTCTATTCTGGAAGAAATCAAGAGGGAAGCTGTGAGTTTTTTCAGAACCTTGTTTACTGCTCCGCAGTGGGATAGGCTAAAATTGGGTGATCATGGTTTTAAAAGATTGAGTTCAAATTCAGCTTCAGCTTTGGAGAGTATGGTAACGATGGACGGGGTATTTCTTATCCTTCAACAAGACAATTTTGTTGGTTGTTCGAATCTGATTCAATGAATGTTGCAAGATAGTTGCAGAAAGCTTCAGCTGACAATGGAAGCATCACAATGTCTTTAAGTAATTGTACTTCTGACCTAATCACTAAGCTAGATTGCAAATTAAGAACGAAATAAATTCAAACTCATTATTATTTTATCAGCAAGACCATAGCAATACTACCGTGTATTAATTCAACTTAATAACTTAAAATATTAAGCAAAATTGAAAATATAATTTATATTATTTTTTTATAATATATCTTACATTTTTCTGCATTTGTAACAAAATAATTATGTATATCAAGTACTAAAAACATGTGTATTTTGTAACTATTAAATAAAAACGAGTTATAATTATATAGCAATACATGAAAACATATTATTTAATTTATGAAACAATTAATATGATATAAATATGGATTTTCTTTTAATATAACAAGTACCACCATATTTTAATCAATATAGTTTATAAAATAAGAGTTATTGTCTATTCTCCTCTTATATTTTTAATAATATTGAGCAAGCGAGTAGTCCAAGTCGAGGAGATTGTATTCCCTGATATTTTTTGTATTTCGCTTAATTCTTGAGCTAACAATTTTGAAATCAAAGACGTATCTACTCGACCTGAGTACCAACCACACACACACACTCACACATAGACTGCTATATGAATAAAGACAAAACAAATAAGAAGAAAACATGTAATATATGCTCAATAATTCAGCAAAAAATTGAAAAAACAACACCAATCTATGTCTTGACCCATCAAATGGGACCCCGACGTTTAAGATATATACTCGAATTTGTTTTTGGCATGGGAAGTGGGTAAGAGAGCATTACTGCGAGGGAGGCAAAGAGCCATGTACGCATGGCCCTCTTTGTCCCCATAGATATAAGCATCATCACCAAAGCGGGGCATACCATGTTGCTCCTTGGATATATTTGCCATGCCACGAGAGAAAAACCCTTTATACCCAACGTACTAACCCTTTCCACTCGCTTAATCAAAAAAATTATCTTGTGCAAGAGTTCTATGTTCCCCTGGCATGTGATGGGCAAGTTTTGCTCATGTGAAACCCACATGACACCCATACCAACACAATCAAATTGGTCGTCTCGTAGCGGCCCTTCACCTGACAACAACCTAGTTAAAAGCAAGACTTTTGGTCACTAATGGACTCCAATCGGCAACCTAGTTAAAAGCAAGACTTTTGGTCACGAATGGACTCCAATCGGCAATTTAGTTTTTTATATTTTAAAAATATTTTAATTTTTTATTTTACTTGAAATTAATATTTTTAGTATTTTTAATCATTTTAATATTTTTTAAAATAATTTTTTTTAAAAAAAATTAATTCAACACCTATCACCAGATTTAGCAGCTTGGTCTAGTGCTGCTTAACTTATGACCTTTTAAAGATGTTGTGGATTTTTTACTGTCATATCTCAATTATTCATGGCCAGCTAGCGCTTTGTTTCAAATTTCAGTAAACGAAAAGAAATTCTGAAGCATGTAGCATTTCTTACCATAAGTACCAGGGTTATTTAGGATGTCACCAACTGAACCGTAACTATTTCCATATACGAACATTGCACCAGGATGTTTGTTCAGCTGATCAACGAGTGATCTCAGACCTTCATTGAAGGTTCCAAGTATTTGATTTACATAATCAACACATCTATCTGGGGGAGCAGAGGCTCTTTGGTTAGGTATGCAACCAAGAGGCCCGATTCCTGGTAGCAGGAATTTCCTTAGTCCTAGATTATATAGTGCCTGCAACAGTACAAAATTCTCCACTAAGAAAATAGAAATTAAATTGGTTTATGAAAGCTACCGTCTAAAAGCTAGCCCTTTGGCCACTAAGCATATGTATTTGTGAATGTGTGTAAGCCATGCAACCAATTATCAGAAATCTCAAGTACCAGAAGCTGACGCGTGTAGTGATTGAGCAGAAGATTCGCAAAATCGGGGGGGCTATAGTAGAAGCTGGAAGAGTAGACTGAAGGCATGAGGTAATTGTTGATGTAGTCATTGCTTCCAAACACTAAAACAGCAATAGATTTTCCCAGGTACTCGGTGAGATTTCTTCCACTCATCAATGTTCTTATTTGATTCAGTGTTGTCTCAAAATTCAGGACTTGTTGGCTTAGGCTATACCTTTGTCCCTGTATCCACAATCAGGATCATATATACGTATCATAAAATCATGTAAAATCGAATTTCAAGTCACAAGTTAGTAGTTCAATTTGTTTCAAACGGTGTCAAAATGCTCATGCACATCTGTGGGTGAATTACGTAGTGTTGCCCTGTCTCATCAAGGATGCCAGCAGCTGCTGAAGCATAATTCACTCCGCCAAGTATAGCGGGCCCAGCTGTGTTAGGATCTGCAAAGGCTGGAGGATACGGCACTCCCAGATTCTCTCCTGCGAACAATGATGTGATGAAGCATGAATAAATAAGTGCAAAATAATCAATTAGAACAGGTTAAGCTAGGCCAGGCTTAAAGTCTCATCGACAATACGAGTACTACACTACCATGAAGAAAACATTAATGGACCGGCGATCAATATTCTCTTGGCGAATCTAATGCTGTGATAGCGCCATAGTAAATTACCAAGTATATCAACGAAGGTTTTCCCATTGGAAAATCTCCCAGTAGGGCCAAATTTGGCAAAATCAACACCGTAAGGGAAGTAATTGGCTTTCGCAATGCTGCTGAGATAATTGTTGTTGCCAACATCAACCAACGAATCTCCAAACACAAACATTGCTGGAACTCTCTCAGACTCGACAGCAATCCCATTTAAGCAGTGTAGGAAAAAAACGATCAAGTTCATAAACCAAGACCATTTAATGGCATTATTAGCCTTCATCATCATTAATTTTACCAGCCACCTTCTTCAGTCTGGTATATCTTCAAAGCAATATAAATAAGAGAGATTAAAGTTAGGGACACGCCTTGATTTTTTTGAGTATGAAACGTGTTCTAGACAGTATAAAGGTGGTAGTGGTGGAGGATGTGGCGGAGATGAGAAGCATGCATAAGAGTTGGCTCATATTGAAACGGCTACGAATGTAATGTCAGAAAAAGTAGTAAATCACATGAAAATGCAACTTTAGTCCTGGATTTGAGTTTCCCTTTTCAACGTCTGTTGCCTTTTTCATCAGCTTTAGTCTGTCGTTAACATGAAACGTCATTTTTGGCTGACAAATTGACCGACGGTATTTCTTGTCACAAAATTCAATTGCAAATCCCGTCGATAAATTGTTTTGATAGCATTAAAAAAATACAAATTAGTACACTACTGACAAACATAAAACTCCATCGGTTATTTCATTGTTCCACCATGTCAATTTTTCTCAGAGAATTTCTGCGTGTTTTGAGGAAGACGAATAGAAACGCTAACAAAATATTTTTGTTTATGATTTTATTGGGCATTGGTTGGAAAGACGTAATATATATTACTGACGGGTTATATGTGAAAGGTCTGTTAGTAATATTTACCAACTGATTACGGATAAAAATATTTTATCAGCTTAATTATTAATGATTAAATCAATAATAAAATTACTAATAAATAGCTGATAATATTATTTCATCGATAAATTCATTAGAGATATATATTTTTATCAATGGATAAACAACTATAACATTGAAAAAATATTCCATCCGTCTAATTTAATTTTCTCGTGGTGAATTAAAGTTCAAATATTACACTAGCTAGTTGTGTTTAAACTAACCATTTTTAATGACAACTTTAATCATGTAGTTGTTTCTGGAAATATATTACCTAGTTTTCGATCCTAATCATTTCTTTGTTGCTTCTTGCATTCCCAATAAACAGAATTTCAATTCTCACAGACCTCTCATGACGACAGAGCACAAATGAAAAGTTTCACATTGCTTGAACACCATAGAATGAAACTTCTACCATGCTATCTCTACGTTGACATGGAATCCACAATTATCGATTGAATGATGATACCATGAAAATGACGAATTTTGCTGGAGATAACATGTGAAAAAGGAGTTGGATCCGGGGAGCATATATAGTTGGATTGTATTTTCTCGTCACTATGGTGCAAGTTGCATGAAAACCATGAAAATGGCCACCATGCTGCAAGTTGCCTATAATTCAAAGCAGTGGATTATCAAATATTTTAGCAATTCACTTATTGGTGCAGAAAATAGGTGTAACATAACTAAGCTTGAGTAGATTTGGGAATTGGAGAAGGTTAGGTAATTGATCCCAATTTTGAAGTCCAGGACCCTTTGAACCATAATGTAAAAAGAAAAAAAAATACAAAGAAAATGTTCTAAAAATACTTGGCCAATATCTACTTCCACCATTTCACGTATTTTTTTTCTTTTTTCAAAAGGAAAAATGATTTCTTTAATTTGAAAGCTAAGCTCATTTTTTACTACGAAGGCCACCCATTTTTTGTTAGTATGTAAGTTAGTTATATGTGGTATTAATTTTATTATGGTAAATATATTTAATTTTAATAAAAAAATATTTATTTTTAATATTAATTAAATATTTAATTAATGAATTCAATATAATCCAATATTTAATTATTGAGTCTATAATAAAAAAAAGTTCTTAAAATAAAAATATTTTACAAAAAAAATTATAAAATTATTATTATTATGAAAATCATATTGCATCAAATCATTATTTCTAAATGTTCTTAGTCAATTAGGCATCATGAACCGTTAAATTTGGCAGTTGAAAGTTGCCTTTTGAGTTGGACTTTTCAGGTTGGTGCAATGACCGCTATGGTGTCAATTGAACAAAACGGATCATTCTAGTGTGTAATCAGATATTAAGTGATCATTTTCATGCAAGTTTTGTCAAATTCAGTGAAAAAATAAAGCATTAAATGTCCTTGAAAAGCAGCACTATGATCAATCTTTTCGGTGGAAATTCTGAAGAAAAAAGATGAATAGTAACAAAAAATCATCGTTATGGTAAAGTTAATTTAGTCATTTAATTAATGATTTTTCTCAATTAGACCTCTAATTGGCTTAAAACTTTTAATTTTATGCAATCTTTTCTCTAACAAACTTTAATTTTAGCATCCTTTTCATATTAATTGGTTTTAGATTTATCCAAATTAACCCTTAATTGAACATTAAATTTTTAATTTTATTTAATTTCACCCTTGATTCCTACCAACTAAGCCCCTATATTTCAACGTCTTTTGCAGATTGGTCCTTGGTTGTGAATATTTTTTATTTAAGCCCTTAATTGACCCTAAAACTTTAATTTTCTTGTGATTTTGCCTTTGATTTCAATCAATTGACTTGATAAAAATTAAATTTGGTCTCCTAAAATTCTATTTTTCTTAATTAATCCCAAATTGGACTCCTAAACTTAATTTTTCACCAATTAAACCTCTATTAAAATTAATTTGATCAATTTAAAGTAGAATTAAATTCTTACATCTAATTACCCAAATTAATTTTTAAACATAATTTAACCTTTAATTTTGCCCATGATTAAATTATATTAGCTTATAAAAAATTTAACCATATCATTAGACTTAATTTTTATTCAAATTCATCCAATAATGATTTAATGTGACCTTGAATCTGCATTATTTCTTTAATTTTAGATACTATGGAGTACAATTAGGCTCTCGATTCTGTCTGAAATTGTAGCTTGATTTTTCTGTATATTTCAAGTCCTTCTCAGCCTATTTTTACCACTTTGCTAGTCTTCTTAGTATTATTATTTATTTTGATATTTTACGGGGAAGGAAAAGGAGGTAAAATTTGAGGAATAATCCAAAAATAGATTATGATATTCTAAAAAAAAAAAACTCTTGCATAATCTAGAATTAACATAATATTAAGATGTTTTATAAATTGCAAGTGTAGTTTCCTAAACAAAGTCTTATGTGAAGATGGCAAAGTTGAATAAAATGTATTTATAATACATTTAAA
>NW_011502116.1:0-25838 GCF_000495115.2 Populus euphratica | reverse complement strand
AATAAGATAATTAATGCAATCATGTTAACTATTTATAATCTGATTGAAACCTCCTTTGTGTGTGGTTTTCAGTTGAGTAATAAAAATAGTTTATACTATACTTGTTTGAAATACCATTAGTTAATCCTCTAACTTTGTCATTTGTTTTTATCATTGTTTGATCCTCACATTGATCTTCCATTTCAAAGTTCTTATCAACTTCTTCTTCTTCTTCTTCGTTTTCTTTTTCTATTATTATTATTATTATTATTATTATTATTCTTGTTGTTATTGTTGTATTACTATTATTTATAATTTATACAATTAACCTCTCTATGGTTCGATCTCATTCTTGCTAGGTCATTTATTACTTCGACACTCGTGCACTAGAGAGAAGACATCAATCTTTTGGTCATATCAATTATAACTTATGTTAATAACAAATCAAGTTCCTTTCATAGCTCAGGTGTCAGTTATACTATACAGTATGGGCTATGAAAGTGCCAAGTATTTCTTGTACCAAGTATTATATAATATAAATCTAGATTAGTGATTTAACAAGTATTAAAAGTGAACAAGATAACAACTACAAAACATGTTAGTATCAAACATTAAAGACCATATTGAGTTTACACTATACTTATTTTTACACCATTAGTGTAATCTTTTCACCTTGACATAATAAAATTAACTAAATATAATAAAAGAGAGAAACATAAATAAATAAGATGAGAACATAAATAAGATAAAAGTTAACTAAGTAAAGGGAAGGAAATGAGAAGTATAAACAAGAGATTAATATAAGTAAAACTTAAACATTACATTAAAGAGAGAGCAAGAGCATGATCTTGATTTGAAAACCAAGATGCCTAAATGCATGGTAAATGCCTCCTTTTATAGGCCAAAATTGGAAAATATTGATTTATTGACTAATTATTGAGTTGATGACCAACTCTTGGATTGATAACAATCCTTATCTTCTTTTTTGAATAAAACATCAGTGATAATGTTAGAATTTCAATTAACCTTGCCCATGAAAGTTTTAGGAAATTGTCTCATATTTCTAGAAAAAAAAATTGAGGTCATTTGAACTTTTAAAACTCGAGATATGGGCTGAGTACTAAACAGTATCTGAGTTGCAGAACAGACTCGGACTTCTTTGTTATTGCTATAACTTAAACTTGAAAACGGCCTTTTTGAATCTTGGACTCCACATGAAAGTTTTAAACCTATGTCTTAGCTTTTTATCCATATAAAGCAAACCTAAATCCAAGTTCTACAGTTTCAGTTATGATCCAATTACTGAACAGTATTCCAATTTGGACTAAACCAGCATCTCTTTTCTAAGCTTCACCCTCCCTTTGTCCTTTCAATTTCAGTACTTCAACTCATCAATCAATCCTTTTATTTATGTGATAGGCCTGCATTTAGGATGAACATTTACCATAAATTAAAGGTATCATATGGTATCAAACCTGTTTTTATAAAACATATTTTAGTGAAGAAGTTATTAATACTTCAAGTGCAAAATGATGATATAAAACTTTGATAAAAATGCACTTTTAAGTACTAATCACTAGACATGGTAAATTTAAAAATAGGTATTCTTTTGAAAAGGATGGAAGGACATAGATTCTTGCATCATTATCACCTAAACAAGTTTATGAAAAAAATCAAAATTGGAAAAGAAAAGTGAAGCTAAAATGATAACACAACAATATAAGGTCATGGTGACCATGCAAAAGTATGTACAGAAGTGGTTAGTAAGATGTGCATATCTTAAATTATTATCAACTGTTACTTTCATACAATGTTATTAGAGGGAAGTGTAGGTAAGAAAAGAACTCTAAAATGTTCAATAAGAGGCTAAAGAATTGTCCATTACTTTTATAGGTGATTTGAGGATGAATTATCTTGAAAAGAGAGGGAGATATGATCCAAGCAAGGTCAAATATAGGTTTTGGAGTACAATTTTCTATATTCTAGTTTTATGCTATCAAACATAACTTTCAACTCAATCGTTGGATCAAACTTAAATTCTTATAGGAGTTGTTAGATAAATTATTTTATGTTGGGGTAAAATTTCATATCAATCAGAGGTTAAGAAAACGTTGTGATATAAGTTGGAACATACTTTATGAATTTTGTTATCTACTTTCTTTTGACTTATAAACTTTTTATTTAGTAAGGATGCTTTTCCTACAAAGAAATGAAAACTTATTTTGGAAATTTTCTAGTTCTACAAGAATCTTTAATGAGTTACACTATAATTTTCAAGTGTGACAATGATTCATTAATGTTTCAAAATCTTTTTTCTATAAGGATATTTTATTCATCCTAATTACAAAAAAAAAGAGATGGTGGTATTTAATAATAGATTAGTTAGCTTATTTTGAGGAGTTTGTTAATCATACAAGTTATAGGAAGGCAACAAGGGTTTCGATACTTTGAGAGGATTCTTTAAAGTTATAATTAATTATCCTAAACAAATAAGAAAACTAAAAGGAAAATAACTACAACAAATTAATTTCCCTATTTATGTTGGATATCTAAAGGTCACAACAAAGATCCTAAAGTTTCTAAAATGAAAATCTCATTTATGATATTATTTAAACTAGAAAATTTATCTATCTTAGTATATTTTATTTAATTAAGTAATAATTTTAGTTTCTGTATTAGATTTGTTATTTTTATTATTTTCTTCATGTTTATGCTTAGTTAACACATTTTGGGTTTATTGCAAGTGGGTTAATATTAACTTACAAGTTTTGAGTCCACTAGAGTTATTACTTCAACTATTATATAACATTTTATAAGTTGAAATTATTAGTAACCATGGATTTATATAAATTTTATAAGCTGAATATTATGCGATGCAATATTTTTTTTTTTTTTGCTAGAATAGAAAATAAATTTAATTTATCTAAGATTAATTGACTTTGTAATTTTTTTTTATTCTTCTTGTTTATACATTAATATTTATTAGGTGAGGGTTTTATTCTAATAATACTAGTGATTTGAGATAGATTTCATTACATGATACTCCTAATTAATTTATTTTGATTTTTCAAAATTTATTATTAATTTTATTGTGAACCACTTGACCATGTTGATCACGAGGATGGCTCCAGCATATGCTTGTTAAAAATTAATGCACGTACAAGTTGCTTGGATTCATACACGGCAGAAACCACTATGACAATAACCAGGCACAACCACCAGGAATATTCGAAATGCATCAATATCTCTTCAGCAGTGGTGCAAAAGAAAAATGTTGAGGGGACACATCCAAAAATGTGACAGGAATTGTTAGCCGAATTACATGGGGCACTAAAAAAGAATCAAAGATGCCAATGTTGGTGCAACCAGCTGCAAAGCCAAAAACCACATCTTTTCTTTACAATTTAGTTTACCTTTGTTTCTTATTGGAGGCTTACAAATATCACATTAAGTAATTTTTGGTGGCTAATACTGCAATCTGAGTGAGGTGTTAATCTGATGCAAACTCTTGCCAGATATATAAATGGCAATTCAATAAATTGAGTCTAGTGCTAGCTATGCTTAACTCAGTTCCACCCCCTTCAGGCTTTTTGCCTCTTGAACTGCTGAATAATTGCTTGATTGGGAGGGATGTCATGAAAGCCCACTGCCTGCCAAATGTAATTAGTTAATTAGCCGATGGAAGTTTGTGTCATTTACACCCTCATGAAACGTTTCACCCTCGGTCTTCAATCTCAATCTTGATATAAAAACAGTTTCCACCATGCGCAAAGTACAAGATCAAAATTCACGCAGTAATTATTATCGCTTAGATAATAATTAAGAGGGTCAACAGGGAAAAGTAATCCCTTTTGGTAAGGGGATACAATTGAATCCTCATAGTGGCGCAATCAAGAAAATTTCAATTAGAGGGTAAATTATAAATATTTGATATTATATATATATATATATATATATATATGTTATGTAAATGGACCCGTTTATAAATGGTCTTATTTTCTGGCTGCCCCATTGGAAGACAATAAGTGGTCTTGATTTTGATGAAAGATGAAGAATATGTATTTTTGGTTAATTTCTTTAGATCGTATTCGCTGTATTACAGAATGAAAATCTTGGAGCAATAGTTCTCTACAATTATTATCACCTTGAAATTAAAGCAGCGCTCCCCACAATGAACAAATTTATTGCTGGTACGTGAGATACTTTAGGTGAAGGCTGCACCATAAGAAAGATGATACATTATTTTTGCCCAACGTTTTCAGTGAATGATTCCTCTGTAGACTTTCTATAGGTGAAAAGTATTCGTTTTCTCAGGTTAGATTGTGGTCTCTACTCTCTGGTCTTACTGGCTTTCCTCTTTCCAGTTCCACCATGTAGTGGGGGTAGACTGGAGATCATGAATCTTGCCGGTAGATTTTTTTATTTTTTTTGCAGAGGAATTTTGGCTGGATTCAATAATATTACACCCGTCGTCCTTAAATTTCAATCGAATAAAATATGGTTTATACGCATAGGCCTATAATTATTATGGGCTGAAATTTTGCTGCTTTTTCGAAATTAAGTCAATAAAAAGAGAAATTAGTGTACATGACTTGACTTGTATATTTTTTGTTGAATCTCTTCTTCTTTTTCTCGTACATAACATATAGATGGATAACCTATTCGGCAGGAAGGAAGTATTATATATATATATATATATATATATATATATATATATAAGTCAATCATCAAGAGTACTATATAAAGCTTAAGATACCTTTACAAGTTAATAATCAGATATATGTACTTGGTCAATCATCTACACATATTCTACTAAACTTGACTAATTAACCTCTCAAGAGTGTCCATGTCTTTGACGAAAATGAGATCGTCTATCTAATATTGGTGTGCAAGCCCTAGACAATTTTAAGGGGCATACCCCTCATAAGACAAATAATAACAACAATAATAATAATAAAAAGAGACTTGTAGCCCGTGTTTAAAAGAGCCAGAAAACTTCCGTGAACATTCATGTTAATTAGGATGGAAAAGCGCTTATGTTAGGCCCCTTGTTTTGCTGCTAAAGTTTTTTTTTTTTTCTGGGTTTTAATGCCAATAAATTTGCAAATGGACTCAATTCCCTTCCCTTGTACTTACTGCCTGGTCCTATTACGATATTTAATTGCGACGAATTTCCTTGTTTTTTAATCAATAGAGGAATACGTCCAAGATGTCTTGTTTTTCCTTGATCACTAAAGTTCAACTATTAGATCAAACTATAATAAGTAAACTCCAGCTCCTTATCTTGACATTAAAAAGAGAAACTCTTTGTGAAGAATAAATACGTGATCAAAATGGGCACAAATGAGGTGCCCCGCAAACAAAGTCCAGAACCAGTATCTTTCTTGACGTAGTTAAAAGGACCACGTTCAATGAGAGCGACTCCTCAACTTTCCTCGTTCTTGAGTCGGCGATTGGATGAGGATATGGTGTGGTGCATTTTTTCTTTTGTCTTGTCTAAGCTTTGTTTGGCAAACTCTCATTCCCTAGATTAACAAAAGCACGAGCCTGCTTGGGGAAATATGGACTAAATTACAAAGTCATCATTACCACAAGCATGGCTTCTTCTTAAAGTCAGAAAGAAAGAATGTCCTTTAATTTTTCCCTTTTCACTCCCAAGCTGACAAGTCCAATTTTCCCTGATCAAAACGTATCAAGGAAGGGTCGGTCGTGCCTGCAGCTTCTCAAAGGCCATTTACGCCAATCCATCTGGCTAAACCATCACATTAAGCAGTCCAATCTCTTTTTTTTATTATTATTAATAATAATATATGTATTCATACTAGTTTCATGTAATTTAACTAAGTACTTAAAGTTAATTACTATATAAAATTTTAGTAACTGTAAAATTTATGGATTTAAAAAATAAATTTAAAATTTAACTAATTAAATTACATTATTTAAGATTTAAGCAATCCATTCTTATACTTTGTGTTGTTAACCCTAAATTCTAATATAACTACTATGCCTTGTAGAAAATCATTTGGTTAGATTTAAAATTGATTTTATTAATCTAAAACATATTTATTATTAATAAAGTGTTTTATCTTTAATATTTATTTATATTTGATTAATGAATGTAATGTTTTAATTAATGAATTTAGAATAAAGATAAAATTCACATAATAAAAAAAATTTGTAAAGAAATTATAAAATTGCTATAATTATAAGATTCATGTTTTATCAAAGTATTATTTTTAAATGCTCATGATCAATATTCTGTTAAGAATGGATATTAATTAAAGTTGTTAAAAATCGGTATTTATTATGTTCATTCCTTTATGAAAGGAAGTGATCATTGTTTTTATAAACTGAGATATCAAAGATATCTAGAATTAATATGTGATTGCTTGTTAGATGACACATACATTAAACTGATTTGTAAAAAAATTTCATATCGAGAGTTCACTAATATCTATGGGAATGCTAACATGATTGTTATATAAGGAATCTTTAGAATTGAGATTACTAAATTATTTTATGTAAAGTGTTATGCTTTGATCATGACCACACATCATTTAAATCAAGGGTAACAGACGGGTAGATATTAAGTATAGCATAAACTATATAAAAATATTTAAGTAATTAAGAAATGATTTATCATCCTAAGTGAATTAAAAAAAAAATTATATTTGTTCTCAAATAGTATTAAATGTAAAATTCTTGGTTAATGTAGAATAAGATTTTAAAAGAGTTTCAAAATCTTAGTCAAATAATCAAATAACTATAATATTGAGAACTAAAATAATTTAACAGATCAGACATACTATATGCTATAATATTTAAATCAAGATATTCATGATAAAGGAATAATAATTATATTGAGAAACTAGTTACTGAAATATTAAATCAAACCATTTATGACTTTTTTAATACATAGAGATCATAATAAAGTACTAGACATTATACTTGATCTTTAAATATAAATTAATTAATTATTAAATTGATAATAAATTAAATTATTTAATTTATTTAATTTTATTTTATTTAAAATTATGATTTATATTTGGGTCAACTTATTAAAGAACTATGTGTCAGAAATTAAAATAAAATGATTAATTAAGTATTACTTAATTGTAAATAAAATTTAGAGATTGAAGACTAGAATGTCATTAATATAGGAGATTACAATTTTAGACCTAGAAAAAGTAAGTAGAGGCTTAATAGAATAAATTTTTAAAATTACTTAAAAATAATATATGTGATATTATTTAAATTGTAAATTGATATTTTGTTATTTATAAGGTTTTTAGATTTTTTTGTAAATAGAATGTTATACTCCTTATTTCATATCAAAAAAATGATTGAGAAAAATATAATATATAAATATCTAAAATGCAAAAAAAAAAATAGCTAGTAATTTAAAATATAATAATTTTTTTTATTAAAAAAATTTAAAAGATTTCTCATTATTAATTCGTATGATTATAATTAAAGATCATCAACTATTCAAAGGCAAAACAATATATCTGATTTTCAAGTAATTTTTATGTAAATCTTAAATAATTTTAGAATTGTTTAACAAAATCTCTTAAACTTATGAAAAAAATTAAATTTGTTGTTTCTAATGATATATATATATTTTTTTTTAAGGAAACCAACAATAACCCGGTTAAGGTAACGCTGGTCCCATCATTAAAGGATAAGTGCAGCCTACAGCCACTAGCAAGATGTGGACCAAGAGGGGCTTCATCACATGAGAAAAGCCACGCTAATGGCATGCATGCAAATGCCCCTTCACACTCTTACAAACAACCATCAATCCGTGCAAGAGGCACTTGCATTTGTGTGAGCTATCATAGTATAAACTTAAATTGGCCCCCCTGGTGCGTACTCAACCCAGCTAATGTGTCCGCCATAGCTGGCCAATCACTTTGTCGCTGAATATCACATGATCGTCGGGGATCCCTTTTTTTTTTTGTCCCATGCTCGTGTCTTTGGCATTAATCCTGCGCTTAGTTAAAATTGCCGACATTAAATCTATACGCAATTAAGTACACTAAGTCTTGAAGCCGTTTAATTAATTTGTTGAATCAGCACATTTTTCATGTATTATTTATTCAATGACATTTTTTGACGTCTTGTATTGGTATTCGACTCTGGAAGTTACAGGTGGTGTTGACACCTAATTCCTTGAGGAAGATGCATTGCCTAAATTTTTTAATAAAAATCTAGGTCGTGCACGTCCATCCCTAGCACTCGGGTCTAGTAAGTGCCTAGGACCTTTTTCTTTTTTTCTTTTTTTATATAATTTTCTTTTTCCATTTTTTATAGTTTGCTCAAAATCAATTTTCTACCATAGTTACAGAGAATTAATCATTATTTTAAGGAATCACCGTACAACGAGGAAGACATTGTTTTCTATTATTTTGACGTTTTTTATATTTATTTTTTAAAAATTAATGTCAAAATTAATGATATTTGTAAGAAATAATGATCAATTACAAAAAAATATGATAATAAATTCTTGATAACGAATAAATAAAAATGCAATTTAAAAAGAATTATTACAATGATCTGAAACGTAGTTGATAAATGATCAATTTAAGAAAACTTAAAATGTTAGAGCTGTCAATAAATTAGCATTTTAAAGGGAAAAAAATCTAAATAAAAAGAATTTATAGTAATCATTTAGTTCTATTGATTGTATTACTAAAAAAAGCTTGGGACGGATTACCTGTTAATGCAAGCAGTAAACCAGACTAATATATTTTTAGTGATTTATTACAAATCCACGTCACACCTCAGTTAGTTGAAGCACGCGCGGTAAGCTTAAGTTCATGTGTACGAATCCTACTGGGCACCCTATTTTCTTATAAAAAGAAGAAAATTATTGGGCAGATGCGCACGCCTCCATCAGGCTCACGCGCTTGCCTGTTTTGGACAGGCATAGTCAAATATAGCTGGGTTCTTTATGTTTTTTAACCCCTTTTTTATCTTTGGTTTCTTTTCCGATTCTATAATTTAGTCTGGGTTTCTTATTGAAATTTAATTTTTACTGTTGAGTTAATAATAAATTATTTTTGATATTTTTTATTATATAATAAAATAAAAAAATTAACTTAACATATTAGAGTTCGTAATTTAGATTCCAGGTAAAGTAAATTGACTAAATATTAATCAAATATTGAGGTTGGGATTTTGTGGCTAAGTTTTTATCTTATGGTTTTTGTTCTTATTTTTTTTATTTACGGTGAAGTTTTTATTGAGTTTTTTATCCATCACTATTAAGTTGATAATAAATTAACTTTTATATTTTTTTATCATATAATAAAATAAAAAATCAGTTTAATTCAGTGAAGTTCATAACTCAAATCATGGATTTAGTAGATTAAATAAATATTAATTAAAGAGTTAATTTGAGATTTGTCGTGTTTGAACTATTGTATTGAATTTAATAACAATGCTGAAAAGTTTTTTTTGATGGTCTATATATATTATATTTTTATGTTTTAAAAAATTTGGGTACAACTCATAACAAAAACAAGGGCAATAAACTAGTTGTTACTATACATATTTAAAACCCTTATAATTTACAAGTTGATTAATTATAACTTAAAGAAATCAATGTTTTATTATAGATTGAATTACTAGGGATTATGAGTGTTTTCATTCTAAATTGTATTGTTTGGTATTATAGAGTAAATTAATGTAGACTGTGAATGATTTTATTATGGATTGCACTGTTTGGTGGGGCATGATAAGACTGCAGACTCGTTCCCTTGCGTCTGCAGACCCTATAACAAAAAATAACAAATTTGTTTGGCGAGACATGATAAGGCTACATACCTGCTCGATTATGACTCGCACGCCGAAGTCTCTTATAACTCACATCTAAGTTCTGCAAACCCCTCTAGGGGTTGGAAACCATACATTTTTTTAAAAGATTAAAACATGTAATAACCTGGACAGAAAAGTTAAATATTATTGTTATTAATATTATTAAATATATTAATATTATTAAATTTACAATAAATATTATTACTACCGAAAAAACACAAAACCTCGCACCAAGGGTCTACAGACCCCCTACGAGTTAAGCCTTTATTTGTGAAATCTTGTGTCGTTTGGTTTATTAATAGCATATTATTTTAATTTATTATTTCTTATATTTGTTTAAGTGTGTTTCAAATTTGTTAGTATTCGTTGTTTCAGGTGATGTCTTCTATACTTTATCTTTCTACATTAGAACATTGAAAATAATGTTTTATTTTAGTTTGGGGGAGAGGGTAGTAATACACATTTTAAAAAAAAAAACTTACTAACTATTTTTGCTATTATTAAAACCAAATGACAAAACTGTTATTAGAATGGAGGAATTTTATTGACTCTTGAAACACATCTTATTAAATATTCTTATCAAGGTCTATCAGAATACTTCTTGAAATATTCAGGTTTACAAACTCTCATATTGTTATCTTGATTCTGATAATATACTCATTTAACAAGTATTCTTAAACCTTCATTTTCAGACACACACTTTAACATATGATTGTGGGTTGCACATTGAATTATTATATTATTTATTTTCTTTTGTTAAAAGTAACAATTAAGGGAAATGGATAGTATACAATTTTCAAAAAAAGAAAAAAAAAACAAAAATAAAAAATTTTGATAATATTGATGATAATAAAAACATAGATAAGTTTGGTTTCATAATCTCCCTAACCTAAGCAATTAAACACAAAGGGATATTTTAAAACCTAATACCCTAAAGTCAACTGATTTAGAAGGTATTGGCCTAGTGCTTATTTATGAGTTCATGAGAAAAGCTTAAGGGAATCAAATATTGCACTATCTATTTATCAGTATCTGTAACCTGAGTTACTAAGCTCATGGGGGTGTCTCAACACTTAATCCCCTAAGACCAACTAATCTGGGAGTCATTAGTTGAAAACTGGTTATATGGTTAAAGATGCATTGTGTTTTAAGTTGTGTGTGTGTGTGTATTAAAAAAGAGAGAGAGAGAAAAAAAATAAGATAATGATCCCAACCTAAGAAAGTTAACCTTAGAAAAACATTAGAAAATAATATTGTTTTCTTCTAATAAAAGCCCCGTCATCTATATTTTCATACATTGAGCACATAAAAAGAAGGTTTATTAATATCTTGTTTCATATGTATGAAATAGATATATAAATTTAAGGAGAATTTATTTATTTGGATAAATTAATAGAATTTGAATGATAAATGTCTTACTTTATGGAACTTGCAAATTGTTTTTCTATTTTAACGTTTTGATTACTAGGGATTCGTAATAAGCTGGTTGGGGGGTGTGATTAGTACTTTTATCAAGATTTTATATCATCATTTTGCACTCGAAGTATCAATAACTCCTTAACTAGAACATGTTTTATAATAATATGTTTAATAATATAAGATACCTTTAATTTAAGGTAAATGTTCATTTTAAATGTAAGCCTATCATATAAATCAAATGATTGATTGATGAGTTTAACTATTGAAATTAAGAAAACAAAGAAAGGGCTAAACTTAAAAAAAAGATGTTAATTCAATTCAAATTGAAACACCATTCGGTTATTGATTAGTACTTAAAAGTGCATTTTTATCAAGGTTGTCATCATTTTGCACTTAAAGTATCAATAACTCCTTAACTAAAGCATGTTTTGTAATAACATATCTAATAATATAAGATACCTTTAATTTATGGTAAATGTTCATTTTAAATGCAGGTTTATCACATAAATGAAAGGATTGATTGATGAGTTTAAGAATTGAAATTGAAAGGATAAAGAGATGGCCACACTTAGAAAAGAGATACTAGTGGAGTCTAAACCAGAATAATGTTTGGTAATTGGGTCATATTTGGAGTTGTAGATCTTGGATTTAGGTTTACTTTATATGGATGGAAAGGTAAGACATAGGCCTACAACTTTTATGTGGAGCCCAAGATTTAATAAGGTCATTTTCAAGTCCAAATTATAACAATAATGAAAAAGTCCAAATCTGTCCTATAGTCCAAACACTATTCAGTGTTTGGCCCATATCTAGAGTTCTAAAAGTCCAAATGATCTCCATGTTTTTTTCTTGGAAAGCTGAGACAATTTCCTATAACTTTCATGTTCTTAAGTGATTTCAATTCTGACATTATCAATGACGCTTTAGGTAGAAAATAGAAGATAAAGATTGTCACCAAGTCAAGAGTTGACCACCCACTCATCAAATCAATAATTCTCAATTTTATCCTATAAAAGGAGGCATTTGCCATGCATTTAGGCATCTTGGTTTCCAAATCAAGATCATGCTTTTGCTTTCTCTCTTTGTATTTTTGTAATGGTTAAGTTTTGTTTTTCCTTTCCTTTACTTAGTTAGCTTTTATCTTATTTATGTTCTTATTTTGTTTATTTATTTTTCTTTCATTCATTATGTTTAGTTAAGTTTATTATGTCAAGGTGAAAATGTTATACAAATGGTGTAAGTATAAGTATAATGTAAACTTAACATGGATTTTAATGTTTGATATTAACATGTTTTATATTTGTTATCTTATTCACTCTTTAATATTTTATTTATTAAATGACTAATCTAGATTTGTGTCGTATAACACTTGATACAATAAATGCTTGGCACTTTCATAGCTCATACTATATGGTATAACCGACACCTGAGTTATGAAAAGAACTTGATTTGTGGTTAACATAAGTTATAATCATGAATGCCTGATGAGATTTACAAATATTAGCATTAATCAAATAAAATAAATAATGTAATCATGTTAATAATTTATAATCTGATTGGAACCTTCTTTATGTGTGGTTTCCAATTGAGTAATAAGAGTTTATACTATACTTGTTTGACATACCATTAGTAGATCTTCTAACCTTGACATTTATTGTTATCATTGTTTAATCATTACAATAATCTTCCATCTTCAAGTTTTCATCAACTTTTTCTTCTTCTTCTTTACTTCTACTTCTACTACTACTACTACTACTACTACTAGTATTATTATTATTATTATTATTATTATTATTATTATTACTGTTATTATTGTTATTATTATTACTATTGTTGTTATTGTTGTTGTTGTGTTATTGTTATCTATAAATTATACAATTAACCTCTCTATGGTTCGATCCCGATTTTGCTGGGCTATTTATTACTTCGATACTCCTGCACTTGGAAGAAGACATCAATCTTTTAGTCGTGTTAGTTATTAGATCATAACTAGAGATGTGTAACTTGAATTTAGGTCTAATTTATATGTATGGAAAAAATTAGATATAGACCTAAAACTTTCATGAGAGTCTAAAATTTAAAAGTGTTATTTTTGAGTTTTAATGGTAGCAATAATGGAGAAGTTGGAATCTATCTTACAGCCCAGACACTGTTCAGTATTTAGCCCATATCTCGAGTTCTAGAAGTCCAAATGCGCTGATTCATATTTATTGGAAAACTGAGATAATTTCTTAAAACTTTCATGAAGACTATCTGTTTAAATTCTTATGTTAGCAATGACGTTTTGTTTAGATAAGAAGATAAGGATTGTCATGAAGTCAAGATGCGGCCACCCATTCAACAATTAATCATCAAATCAATAGTTTTAAATTTTGACATATAAAAGGAGGCATTTGTCATGCATTTAGGCATCTTGGTGTTTAGATCAAGATCACTCTCTCTCTTTGTGTTTTAATATTTAAGTTTTATTTCATGTTATATTTTCCTTAATCTTTTGTTTATGCTTTTCATTTCCTTTACTATACTTATATAATTATATTCTTATCTTGTTTATCTATGTTTCTCTTATTTATAATGTTCAACCAAGTTTATTATATCAAGGTAAAAAGGTTACACTAATGGTGTAAGAATAAGTATAGTATAAAGTCAACTTGGACTTTAATGTTTGATACTAATTATCTTACTCACTATTAATACCTTGCTTGTTAAATGCTTAATCTAGATTTATATTGAACAACCTTTGGTACAATAAATATTTGATACTTTCATAACCAAACTGTATGGTATAACTAACACCTGTAGTATGGAAAAAACTTAATTTGTTGTTAACATAAGTTATCACCATGAATTCTTGACAACATTTACAAGTATTGACATTTCTTAAATAAGATAATTAATATAATCATGTTAATAAATTATAATCTGATTGGAACCTTCTTTGTGTGTGGTTTTTAGTTGAATAATAAAAGGAGTTTATATTATATTTATTTGAAATACCATTAGTGGATCATTTAATCTTGACAATTGTTTTATATTTGTTTAAATCCTTACATTAATATCACATCTCAAAGCTCTCTTTAACTCATTTTCTGTTATTATCTATTTCTTTATATGTAATTTATATATTTAATCTCCTTGTGGTTTAACCTCGATCTTGTCGGATTATTTATTACTATGACACTCCTACAGTTGGGATAAAACATCAATCTTTTGATCATATTAATAACATGATTAATAGAGCCAGGCTCTAATACTAAAAGATGTGAACCTCGTGATTTCGTGGTCACGCTAACCACACATAAAGACACTAATTCCTGAAGAGCCAAGTAAATCAGGTTTGATAGGATTGTGATAGAAAGATAACTTGTAACTAGACACCAGCACTATTTGAAATGGAAATCCCCCACCTAACGAATATTGATTCACAAACGAGAAGTATACAGATAACACCACGAAGCCAGTTATTCTTCAATAAGTCGTTTTTAGTTCTTTAGAGAACTATAAAAGGGGGATTATCCCACTAATACACACACAAAGTGCAGCAAAAAAATTTATTAATCTGAATTGTCTATCAAACTTGATTTACTTGACTTTTTAGGAATTGGTGTCTTTGCTTGTGATTTGCGTGATCATGAGGTTCACATAATTTAATATCAGAGCTTGGTTCCATTAATCAAGTTATATTCTTTTAAAATTTTCATTTCTTGTTGTTTTCGCACAAATTCTTTGTGTCCAATTTCTTCTTCCCCTTGACTTTTTAGCATATAAAAAAAATTGTTATTGACATGATCAAAAGATTGATGTCTTCTTCCAAGTGCAGGAGTGTCGAAGTAATAAATAACCCGATAGGACCGGGGTCAAACCATATAGAGGTTAACTATATAAATTATAAATAACAACAACAACAATAACACCAATAGTAGTAGTAGTAGTAGTAGTAAAGAGAGCTTTGAGAAGTGATATTGATATAAGGATTAAGCAATGACAAAAACAATTGTTAAAGTTAGAGGATCTACTAATAGTATTTTAAACAAGTATAGTATAAACTCTTATTACTTAACTAGAAACTACACAAATGAGGTTCCAATTGGATTATAAATTATTAACATGATTACATCAGTTATTTTATTTAGATAATGCTAATACTTGTAAATGTTGTCAGGTTTCATGATTATAACTTATGTTAATAATAAATCAAGTTCCTTTCATAGCACAATGGTCGATTATACCATACGGTTGGGCTATGAAAGTGCCAAGTATTTGTTGAACCAAGTGTTATACAACACAAATCTAAATTAAACATTTAACAAGTAAAGTATTAAAAGTGAATAAAATAACAATACAAAACATTATAGTACCAAACATTAAGGTCTATGTTGAGTTTATACTATACTTATTTTTATACCATTAGTGTAACATTTTCACCTTGACATAATAAACCTAACTAAACATAATCAAAGAGAGAAACATAAATAAATAAGATAAGAACATAAATAAAATAAAAGTTAACTAGGTAAAAGAAAGGAAATGAGAAGAATAAACAAGAAATTAATATAAACAAAACTTAAGCATTACAATAAAGAGAGAGTAAGAACATGATCTTGATCTAAAAACCAAGATGCCTAAATGCATGACAAATGCCTCCTTTTATAAACCAAAATTGAAAACTATTGATTTGTTGACTAATTGTTAAGTGGGTGACCAATTTTTGACTTGATGACAATTCTTATCTTTTTGTCTAAATATAATCAAAGAGAGAAATATAAATAAACAAGAAAAGAACATAAATGAGATAAAAGTTAATTAAGTAAAGGAAAGAAAATGAGAAGCATAAATAAGAGATTAATATAAGCAAAACTTAAGCATTACAATGAAGAGAGAGCAAGAACATGATCTTGATATGAAAACCAAGATGCTTAAATACATGATAAATGCCTCTTTTTACAAGCCAAAATTGAAAACTATTGATTTATTGACTAATTGTTGAGTGGGTGGCCAACTCTTAACTTGGTGACAATCCTTATCTTCTTATCTAAACAAATTACTATTGATAACATCAGAATTTGAACAGACTTAAATCATGAAAGTTTTAGAAAATTATCTGAGCTTTCTAGAAAAAACAATTGAGATCATTTGGACTTCTAGAACTCAAGATATGAGCTGAACACTGAATAATGTTTAGATTGGAGGACAGATTTAGACTTCTTTGTTGTTGCTAAGATTTGGACTTTCAATTAGCACAATTGAGTCTTGCCTTTCCATGAATGTTTTAGGCCTATGTCTTAGCTTCCTATCCGTATAGAGTAGACCTAAATCCAAGATCACCAGCTATAGATATGACCCAGTGACTGAACAATGTTCCAGTTTGGGTTGAACCATCATCTCTTTTCAAAGTTTGGCCCTTTCTTTGTCCTTTTAATTTTAGTACTTAAACTCATCAATCAATCCTTTCATTTATATGATAAGCCTGCATTTAAGATGAATATTTACCATAAATTAAAGGTTTTATGGTATCAGACTTGTTATTATAAAACATGTTTTAGTTGAGTTATTGATATTTCAAGTACAAAATGATGATATAAAACCTTGATAAAAATATACTTTTAAGTACTAATCAGTTATTTTATTCTATTACTATCCAAAATATATTAGTAGCATAAAAAAATCATTCAAAAAGATGTTTATTAGTTTCTATTGTAGAAAACTAAACAAGGGAAAATTAGATCAAATCAACTCGAAATGAACTTAAAATTAATACTCTAATTACTGGGTCTTTATCACACCATATATTAATCTTAGAGTTAATTGGATATCGTTTTCTTTGGTTTTCAATTTAAGGTCTAATCAGGTTTGATTTATAATGTTTTTGTGTTAATATATCAAACCTTATCGTAAATCGCTCAAATTTTATATTTTTTTTATTTGGGTTGAGATCACACTATAACTGAAATTTTAGCTCAATTGGACATCATTTACATTAGGTTCCAGATTCAGACTTAACTCTTTGTAAAGGGGTTTATTTTGTGTCAACTTTTGAATTTCACTTTGTTTTTGTTGTTTTCATTTCTTGTAGTATATTTTTAACATATATAACATAATTGGGTGTTGTTTCATCATTTGGTATCTTTCATTTCTATTGTTTATTTGAGTCTTCAATTTTGTTCATATTTCGAATAGATTCGCTTACTACACGCAAGACTATCATCATAGTTTTGTTTCACTTGTTTTCTAGTTTTTATTACTTCTTAAGTCATATTTACATATTTGGATTGTGTTGTTAAGTTGGTTATATTTGGTGGTAGTTTTAGTTCCATATGGGTGCTGGAGGATATTAGAAGTGTTTGAGTGAAACAAGAGCAACGTGAGGATTTTTTTTACCACTAAATAATTTTTGCAGATACTAACATGTCAGATCAAAACAACACACTACCCCCTATCAAGGGTGAACTTAAGTTTCAAATGTAAGCCATGACAAAGATGATAGAAAGAATGAATTTTGTGATGGGGAACATGTGTGACAAACTTGAGAAGATAGGAAAACCTGGTAATGTGGCTGGAACATGTACCCAAAATATGAGAAAGGTTAGGGCATAATAGAAATCACATAATAATAGTGGGGCTAAAAGGCCAAGGCTGTTGATTACAAGGATTTTGAGGAGGACGTTGATGATATTATTGATGGTGTTTTTAAGGATTAGACCATAGACCATCAGGACGGTTTTTGGCATCCTATAAATTGAAGGGATTTCATGTATTCTAATAAGGTGTTATGGAAAAAAAACAAAAGGAGGATTCAAAAGGAGAAATGGTATCAAAGGGAGAGAATAAAGAGATTAGTGTTTTAGAAAAAGAATCCAAGAGTCTATCTTGTATTCTAGAGGATATAAAGTAAGAACTTGATGTGTTAATGGCAATAGTCAATGCCTAGCAAGATTCAGAAAGAAAGGAGTAATTAGTACTAAAAAGTGCATTTTTATCAAGGTTTTATATCATCATTTTTCACTTGAAGTACCAATAACTCTTTCACTAGAACACGTTTTATAATAACATGTCTAATAATATAAGATGCCTTTAATTTATAGTAAATATTCATCTTAAATGCAGGTTTATCATATAAATCAGATGCCTTTAATTTATAGTAAATGTTCATCTTAAATGCAGGTTTATCATATAAATCAAAAGATTAATTAACGAGTTTAACTACTGAAATTAAGAAGAAAAAGAAAGGGCAAAGCTTACAAAAGAGATGTTGGTGTAGTCCAAACTAGAACACTGTTCAGTCATTGGGTCATATCTGGAGCTGTTGAACTTGAACTTGGGTCTGCTCTAAATAGATAGAAAGTTAAGACATAAGTATAAAACATTCATAGGAAGATAAGACTTAATTCTGCTGTTTGGAAATCCAAATCATACCAAAAAAATAGATTAAAAAAAAACTTTTACCTATTGCTAGTTGGATTAAAATTATTGTTGACTAAAAGTAGTGAAAAGATGTTTTGTTAAAATTGTTGTTGAAAATATTTTTTATAACCTTAAATGTATTTCATAACTTTAAATTACATAAACATGTGATTATTAATATATAAGAAATATAGCAAAACAATATTAAGGTCCTATTTTATACAATAAATATACAAATTCCAGAGTTAGCCTAGCTAAGAATCTAAGCATTATTATTATTTATATATATCCTGAAATATAAAGTAGTTTTATTATTCTATTATTATAGCCTATTTATTCTATTAAATAGTTGCGATTTCATCATGAACATCATCCATTCAAAAATAGTCTATGATTTACATGTTTTATGGATGTTTTCTACAATCCCGTTATCTTGTCTATTAATAAATAAAATTTGATATTTTGAAAATATACAATTATAAGCATGTTTAGCAAGCAGTTTTGCACTCGATGAACAACAAAATCTAGCACTAGATAGGTTTGACATTCAATAAACTTATTATGTATATAAGAAAAAAGATTCTACTCGAATCAAGAGCCTCAAATGCCACTTAAAAAAGAATAATAAACTACCAGAGAGATTACAACTTAGACATTGAGATATATAACCTATTTGATTAGTACTTAAAAGTGTATTTTCATTAAGGTTTTGTATAATTATATTGCACTTAAAATATCATTAAATTTCCTAACTTAATCATGTTTTATAATAACAAGTCTGATAATATAAGATGAAATTAATTTATTGTAAATACTCATTTTAAATGCAGGTATATCTCACAATTCAAATAGTTGATTGATGTAATTAACTATTGAAAGTGAAAGGACAAAAAAAAAAAAGGTCAAGCTTAGAAAAGAGATGCTGATTCAATTTAAACTAGAACACTATTTAGTCATTGGATCATATTTGGAGTTGTAGATCTTGGATTTTAGTTTGATTTATTTGGTTAGAAAGCTAAGACATAAGCCTAAAACATTCATGAAGAGTCCAAACTCAATTCTGTTGTTTAGAAGTCCAAATCTTAGCATCAAAAGAGAAGTCTGAATCTGTCTTGTAGTTTAGATATTATTCAGTGTTCAACCTATATCTTGAGTTCTAGAAGTCCAAATGCACCGATTTTTTTTTTTGTATTGGAAAGCTGAGACAATTTTTTAAAAATTTTATGAAAATTATTTGTTCAAATTCTGATGTTAGCAATGATATTTTGTTCAGACAATAAGATAAGGATTGTCACCAAGTCAAGATATAACCATCCACTCAAAAATTAGTTATCAAATCAATTGTTCCAAATTTTAGCTTATAAAAGGAGGCATTTATCATGCATTTAGGCATCTTGATTTTCATATCAAGATTATTTCCTTACTTGTTTTCTTTCTTTGTAGTTTTAATGTTCTAGTTTTATTTCATGTTATAGTTTTATTAATATCTTGTTTATACTTTTCATTTCCTTTACTATACTTATATAATTATATTCTTATTTTGTTTATCTATATTTCTGTTATTCATATTGTTTAACTAAGTTTAATATGTCAAGGTGAAAAGGTTTCACTAATAGTATTAGAATATGTATAATATAAACTCAACATGAACTTCAATGCTTACATTCAAGAAAGTTTGCTATTTACATGTCTTATCATTTTTATCTTATTAATTCTTAATACCTTCTTTGTTATATGGTTAATCTAGATTTGTGTTGTATAATATTTGGTATAACAAATATATGGCAGTTTCATAGTCAATTGTACGGTATAACCTACACCTGTGCTATGAAAGAAACTTGATTTGTTGTTAACATAAGTTAGCATCATGAATTCCTGATAATATATAAAAATTTGGTGTTACTCAAATAAGATAATTAATATGATCATGTTAATAATTTATAATGAGCTATTAATGACAAATCATACAATTGGAACCTCTTTTGTGTGTGCTTTCTAGTTGAGTAATAAAAGGAGTTTACATTATACTTATTTGAAATACAATTAGTGGATCTTCTAACCTTGACAACTATTTTTATCATTGTTTAATCTTTACATTAATATTACATCTCAAATTCTTTAATTCCTCCTCCTCCTCCTCATCATCATCATCATCATCATCATTTACAATTTATATAGTCAACCTCCATGTGGTTCGACCTAGTCTTGCATGGTTATTTATTACTTCAACATACCTATACTTGGGAGAAGACATCAATCTTTTGATCGTGTCACTATTCTTCTTGTTTTCTAAATATAAATGCTATAAGTTAGGAGAGATCAAAAATTAATCATCTAAGATCAAATTCACATTTAAATTTGTAAATAAATTCATGGATTTCGTGGCAAATTTTTTACCATTGAGCCTTATAACTCTATCTATATTTAAACTTCTTGTAAAAAAAACCTCCACATTTTAATTACATAAATTATCATTGTTATTTTGGCTCATGGATGCACAATGATTTTAGTAAATAATTTCTCAATCACCTCAAAGTTAAAAAAGAATAAATTATAGCCTTATGAGGTAATATAAATTTTCTTAAGCTGTGCGCATTACTTTAACTATCGAGTGATTGATTGTAATTTGTTCAAATTTTAATTAGCAAGTTGGAAAAGAAAAGGCTAAATGTAAAACAAAATGGATGAGAAATAACCAATTATCTCTTAATCAATACAATTTAATAGCCAATAGGTGGATGATTTATGAATAAGCCTAAAAGCCCCAAGATTTAACATCCTTATCATAAAGAAACAAAACATCTTCACATAAATAAAGAAGCAAGAAATGTTATTCTAATTAACCTATCTCATAAATCTTTAATATCACTAGCATTACCTAGAAACATCTTAAGTTCTATTTTTTTCCTTCCATTTTTTGATTCAGCATTGCCTTATTTAACAACTATGAAGCCATTGAAATAGGCCAATTAATTATCTTTCGATCCTTTTCCATGCCAAGATCTTACAAACAAACATGAAAGCAGAAAAAATTAAAAAAGTGTAAAAGTATCATTTTAGAATTAAGACAACAATACATCTAAGAAGGGATAAATTATGTATTCCACTAATAATAATAAATATTGCAATTACATCAATTAAGCACAATTAACCAATAATATAATGAAATTGCATAAAGTAAAGAGTAAAGAGATAAAAATTATAAACTTGATTTTTAACATGGTTTGATAAACCTACATCTACACTTTAAACAACATACTTGTCATAACCCAATTCTAGGTTATTCCCCAAAATTTACTTTTTAAAAAAAAATCAAAAAAATAAAATAAAGGCTGGCAATGTGGAGAAAGCTAATCTAGAAAGACTGCAAAAATAGGCAAAAATCAAGCTACAATTTTCGGAGGAATTTTAAAGCCTAATTGTATCCTATTATGCCCAAAAAATAGAAAAATGCAAATTCAAAGGTCAAATTAAATGAGCATTGGATGAATTTGCATAAAAATTAAGTCCAATGATATAATTAAATATTTAATGGGCCAATTTGATTTAATCATGGGCCAAGTTGAATTTTAATTATGTTCAAGAATTAATTTAGGTCCAATTGAAGGATTTAATTAAGTGAAAGGATTTAATTATACTTTAAATAGGTTGAATTAATTTGAGGGCTTAATTGGTGAAAAATTAAGTTTGGGAGCCTAATTTGGATTTAATTGAAAAGATTGAAATTTTAAAAGACCAAATTTAATTTTTACCAAGTGAATTGATTGAAATTAAGAGCCAAACACAAATATTGAGGGACTAATTTTGAGACCCAAAAAATACATTGTCTATAAATACAGCCTACAACTTAAGCAAGGGGGGCGAATTTTACCATAAGGAGGGGTATTTTTGCAATTTTGGGAGGCAAAACAAAAGGGAAAAACTCTAAAAAACTCAATCTTTTCTTCTCCCTCATCCAGGGTCGTCGCCCCCCTACCCGTTTTCAATTTTTCTCCCATTTTTTGACCGACAGCCATCCCTCCTCTCTCTCTCAGCCATCACCTCCTTCTCCTTCTCTTAGCCACCGGCAACACGCCTCCAAGCCACAGCCGCCAGTTCTCTCCTCCATTCAGCCCCCAACGGTGGCAGCAGCAACGCCATCCTTCTCCTCTCTCAGCCTCCCTTAGTTCTCCTATTGTTCTTCTTCGCCACCGAGGACACCGCCTTCCAGCCCATAGACCACCACAGATCTTCCCTCATCTGCTCCAACCGGCTTCCACCAAAGTCTCGCAGCCAACGCCAACCCAAGACCAGCCCCTCAGCCAACAGAGCTTCCCCCATTCCAACAGATCTTCTTCTCCTTCGATCTCTTCCACAGCAGACCTAGCTTGTCGCCTCCTGCAGAGGCCCAAACACAACAGACTACGCAAAAGCCGCCGACCGAACGACCACTCTGCAGTAGATTTGCCATCGGGGAAGAAGAAAGGAACGACGGGCAGAAAAATAAATATAAAAGCAGATCTAAAACAGAACTAAAATCAATTGGTTGTTGCATTTTCTTGGCTTTGCAGGTGACCTTGCTTCTCACTGCCGGTGTAGAAGGGAAGAGGAGAAGAAAGTCGGCCGGATCCACCAGATGCTTGGCTTTTCCTGAGGTGGCGCGTAAACCTACGCACCGCCAGTGACGGTGGTGCATGGAAGGACGCGCCGCTACGACTTCAGGCAGTTCCAGAAGGGACTTCAATGCAATTTCTAGAGTTTTAGGGATTGTTTTGTAATTTAACAATTATGTCACCTCCGACGACAGAGAAGAGGAAGAGGTTCCCGGTCCACTGGATTCGGTCACTGTTCACACTGCCTAGAAGGACTTCCCAGCACTATTTTGGAGTTTTGAGGGGTTATTTTGTAATTTTCAAACTGTTTAATATAATATTTGTTTAGTTTGAATTTTTATTTGTATTTTGTAAATATATATAAAAAAAAGAAGAAAAAGAAAAGAAAAGAAAAATACAAGGAAACTGCATGTGTGTGTTTGTATTTGTCTTATGAATGTTTCTTTTTATTTATGATAAAATTACAGAGAATAAAGAAGGATTTAATATTTTGATTGGATTACAGTGTAGAAGTACAAACTTGTATGGAAGTTGTATTTCTAAAATCCGATGAAAAGACAAAATTTTTAAAACTTCTTTAACACATCAAGTCCACGAAGCAGCTTACCGCAGGTAAGGTGTGTTAGGGGTGCTAATACCTTTCTTAATTACAATCGGTTCTTTACCCGTGAATTTCTGACAAGACCAGTACAATCGGGTTTCCTAGTACTTCTCAATTAAATACTAGGTGGTGACTTCCAACGAATCTAACAAGATCAAATCAAACATAACAGAGAGAAAAATCAAAAAGCAAGCTGACGCCGCGCAGATTTGTTTGACGTGCGACAAATAAGATAAGAGTTAACTAAGTAAAGGAAAGGAAATGAAAGGCATAAACTTGATATTAATGAAAGCAAAGTATAAACATTACAAAAAATACAAAGAGAGAAAGCAAGAGCATGATCTTGATTTGGAAATTAAGATACCTAAATGCATGGCAAATGCCTCCTTTTATAGGCCAAAATTAGGAACTATTAATTTGATGACTAATTGATGAGTGGGTGACCAACTCTTGACTTGGTGACAATCTTTATCTTCTCTTGTCTGCCTAAAACTTCAATGATAAAGTCATAATTGGAGCCACGTGAAAACATGAAAGTTGTAGGAAATTGTCTCAATTTTCTTTTGTAAAAACTTCAGGTCATTTGAACTTCTAGAACTCTAGATATGGACCAAACACTGAATAGTGCTCGGGCTGGAAGACAGATTCAGACTTTTTTGTTGTTGTTACAATTTAGACATGGAAATGACATTTTTAAGTCTTGGGCTTCATATGAAAGTTATAGACCTATGTCTTACCTTTCCATCCATATAAAGTAAACCTAAATCTGAGATCTACAGCTCCATATATAACCCAATTACCGAACAGTGTTCTGGTTTGGATTGCACCAACATCTCTTTTCTAAGTTTGACAATCTCTTTCTCCTTTCAATTTCAGTTCTTAAATTCATCAATCAATCCTTTCATTTATGTGATAGGCCTGTATTTAGAATGAATATTTACCACAAATTAAAGGTATCTTATATTATTAGATATATTATTATAAAACATGCTTTAGTTAAGGAGTTATTGATACTTCAAGTGCAAAATGATGACATAAAACCTTGATAAAAAACACACTTTTAAATACTAATCATTTGTACTAACACATCTTCAATTATTCCTTTAGACACCTTTACAGATTTATCAATAAATAAAAGAGTTATAGAAATTAGTTTTAATTGACCTAGATTGAGACTTTTAAAAACTGAATATGAAAATAAATTCACACTAACTCCAAGATCAAGTAAAGCTTTTTCAATTTTGTACTCTCCAATAAAGCATGAAATTGTAAGACAACCTTCTTTATATTTCAAAGCATTATTGTTTTGAAGAATGACACTTATTTGTTCGGCTAAAAAGGTTTTCCTTTTCACATTCAGTTTTCTCTTATGGTGCACAAGTTTTTCAAAAAATTTGCATAAAAAGGTACATGTTTAATAGCATCCAATAAAGGTATATTGATCCTTACCTATTTGAAAGTTTCAAAGATTTCAAAATTATGATTTACTTTTCTTTATTTGGTCATAGTATAAGGAAATGAAAATACTGGTAGGGAATTAGTTTATTCTTTGCAAGGTTTTGGTTTAACCCTTTCCTTACCTCTAGAGATTAAGTCATCATCTTTCTCATAAGGTTAAAGAATAGGTTTTTCAATAACCTTTTGATTAGTACTTAAAAGTGCATTTTACACTTGAAGTATCAATAACTCCTTAATTAAAGCATGTTTTATAATATCAAGTCTGATATTATGAGATACTTTCAATTTATGATAAATATTCATCTTAAATGCAGGCCTATCACATAAATCAAATGATTAATTGATGAGTTCAACTACTAAAATTGAGAAGACAAAGAGATGGTGAAGCTTATAAAAAAGATGCTGGTTCAATCCAAAATGGAATACTGTTAAGTCATTAAGTCATATTTGGAGCTATAGATCTTGGATTTAAATTTGGTTTATATAGCTAGAAGCTAAGATATGGGCTTAAAACATTTATGAGTAATGCAATACTCAATCATGCTATTTAGAAGTTCAAATCTTAGCAA